>NC_052617.1:37539712-37839712 GCF_016545825.1 Eucalyptus grandis | reverse complement strand
CAGTAAAGTGGTTGCGGTATCAAAATACATGGGTTCAAAGTACATTCATCCATTCATTGATCCTTTATTCATAGCAGAATGATCATCCTTTGTTCAAAGTACACAACTCTAATATTTGCGCACAATACACACAACACTACACGAAAGAGAAGATACGAATGAGTTTACAAAACAGTAAACCTCCCACTATCACATGCAATGATCGCCCATCTTACTACAACCAATCTAAGCTCGAAAAGACACCTGCAACAATCAATTACAGCCATCCCACATTTTCCTAAAAGTACTACATTATTATCATGAAATTATCTAGACACCCGATAGAATCTTCTCTCTACTTTTGCTTTGTCAAAGGGCAGTTTTAATTGATCTTGTTCTTTGTAAGAGCTCAAAGAAGATTCGCTGAGAGTTCTCATCATCAATGGGAGGATCAATCCCATTGAAGAAGTCACAATTTTCTTGCTACAATGTTAGAGAGAGGCATTAGAAGATAATGTGGGGATATAGTAGGAAAAAAGCAAAGAGAAGGATCAACATATCCAACATACTAAAAACAACATAAATGCCATGTATGGTAGAAGACCAAGAAGCCAACTACAAATGAAGAGGAAATGTTCATTGGCCATGGAACTGGTTTCACTTCAATTATTCATTTAGCACAAGGTTTTAGTGCAATAGATGTTATAGATGGAATGAGTTTGTTAAAAGCTAAATTATACCAAGGTTCCAAAATTAACTTGCATACTTGCTTGCAACTGTACATACAAGTTCCACAAAGTACCAACCGTATGCCTGTTGCCAATTTCCCTAAGGAAGCACAATATAGCAATGCAAATTAGAACTAGTAAGAGTGAGATAAGTGTTCCATTAAAAAGTTGCCCAATGAGTAGGAAAATGGACATTTGGCAAGTTGCACAATTCAAGTGTATTTATCCTGTCAAATGGTTCTCTTGCAAATAGAGATATCGAAGTTTAGGAGATTAGCAAGCTCCTTGGGAATTTCCCCCTTAAAGTTATTAAGACATCTACAGAAACTTCAGCTTGTCAGGCGCACTAGAAGGTAGAAAGGAGCAGAACATGAAGTGCCCTTGTACAAACAATCCACTGTCACCTTGTAGGGTATGATGGAACCAGTATAATCATAGCAACAGAGGAGAAAAATAGTGACAGACATATCAATTGATGATATGGTAGTGAATAACCTTATTATTCTATGCAATTAAGATACAAAACTTAATAGTTAGAAGCACTAGAGAAACTCCGGTCACCTGGGGCCTGCATGTTTGTGTTTATTTTTTTTGTTTATGAACACAATTCCTGTATTTTTGTTCCCGGGAACAAAAAAAAGAACAGAAATGCGTTTGTTTGCGTTTTTGTTCCAAATCTATCTTTTTGTTCCCAGGAACACATTTGGAACAAAAACAAAAAACAAAAAAAACTTATTTCTTGTTTTCGAAACAATTTTTAAAAACAAATTTTCTCTTTCCTATTTTTTTCTTCTTCTTTTTTTTTTTGGCCGGTCGCCGACCTTGGCCATGATTGGCGACCGGCCGTCGAGGGCCGGCGACGCCATTGAGGGCCGGCGACGTCGCCGGCGCCGTCGGCGCGGCAAGGCTCGGCCTTGCCCAGCCACCACCAGCAACCGGTGGTGGGTGAGCTCGGCCTAACTAGATCCGGGCGAGCCCGAGCTCGCCTGCCAAGGTGAGTCCGAGCCTCACCTAACCACGGCGAGGCTCGACCTCGCCGTGGTTGGGTGAGGCCGCCGGCCCTCGTCGGCCGGTCGCCGGCCATAGCCGAGGCCGGCAACTGGCCAAAAGAAGAAAATAAGAAAAAAGAAAAAAAAATACAAATTTACCAAACATGTTTGTTTTTTTTTATTTCCAAAACGAGTTTATCAAATGAGTTTTCTGTTCAAAATTGTTCCCCGGAATAGAAATAATTTTTTCTATTTCTATTCTGTGAAACAATTTTTGAATAGAAATACAACCAAACGCACCCCTAGTGTGTCGTTTAAAATATAGTTATATATAAGTGGAATTGTCAAACAAATTTATGCACTTGCCCAATATCAACAGGAATTGAGTGATCATGATTCCAGCATTTTTGTATCTTGAACCATTAATGGAAGACATTGAATTAAACAACTCCAGAGCCACCCAAAAGAAATCAATCCTTGCGTACCCATTAATCATACAATTCCACAAAGGGGTGTCTATGAATGGCATCCTGTCAAAAAACCATATGATCTCTTCCCTCTCCCAATGAAACTCCCTATTATCGACGCCCAAGTGCGTCCCTCTCAATCATTTCATCATATGGTTTACGTGCGGAATCAACTTTTGCATCCATCGCGTAGCCATCCATCGAAGCATTCTAGCAAAGGGAATCTAGAACAAACCTAGTGTCAAACACCAAGCGGGCACTCCAGGTCTTCTAAAAGCTAAAAACAAGTAAATCAAGGCGTTGATGAGGAATAAATCTGGCTCAAACCCAAGTTTGAACACCCTACTGGGGAAGAAGAGATGACGACTAAGCGGAGCTTGCGAGGAGCGAGTGAGGAGCAACGAGGATTGGGTGCGAAGCTACTGAGGATGAAGCGAGAACGATTTACTTAGAGGAGCAGTAAGAGAGGAAGAAGAAAACATGAAAAATTGAAAGAAGAACTTGATCATAAATCAATTTGGAATTTCGGACAAAATTACTCTTGTTTTGATCATCAAAAAAAGTTCTCCAGCATGCATTTGGCCAGCTATCAAATTCATGTCCTTATTGGAGATTTCATTGACCACTTCATATCTTTATTTAATACAAAATTCACTTCAAATCCTCTTTTAAGAAAATAATCCCACTTTAGGCCTGTAATTTAAATTTTCCTTTTTTTTTTTTTTATTATTTCTATAGTTAACTTCATTCTGGAAAATTAAACCGATTAACTAAATTTTTTTGGGCATAGCGCTAATCAATTACACGACGCACGTGATTCTTGTGAGAATCGCTGTAGCTCTCCCCCTCCTCTCTCTCTCTCTAAAACCCTAAACCCTCTCTCTGCGTCTGCGATTCGCCATGGACGCGACCGGGAAGCTCGCCGGACGGTGCTGATCCGTCCATGGATTCCGAATCGCGGCGTCTAGGGTTCGCAAATCAGGAGGTTTACGAGTAAGCGAAGGGCGACCAGCCGCAGCTCATCGCTTGCAGGCTTGCAGCAAACCCAAAAGCAACGATCTTTTCATCTTCTTCGCTCCTCGCCGCACCTGTTGAGCTCCGTCACGTGTCCGAAATCCGCCGAAATGAGCCCCCTTTCGGCGTCCAGGAGATCCGTCAAGGCCCTCTCCGGCCTCGCCGTTGCCGTTCCGAAGCTCGCCTCGATCGGAACCGCCGGAGCCCCGCGCACCCACGATCCCGCTCTACGGAGATGCGCGGGGCTTCTGCTTCTGCGCTCCTTTCCTTCGTTTTCGTCGTCGTCGTCGAAGTACCCGGAATACGAAATGCCCTCCGTGACTTGGGGCGTCGTCCAGGGCCGCAGAGAGAAGCTCGTCTCGCGCGTGATAGTGTGCGATTACTTGAAGGGGATAGGGATAATCCCCGACGAATTGGAGAATCTAGAGCTGCCCTCGACCGTCGAGGTCATGAGGGAGCGCGTCGAGTTCTTGCAGAAGTTGGGCTTGACGGTTGATGATATAAATGAATACCCTTTGATGCTTGGTTGTAGTGTGCGTAAGAATGTGATACCGGTGTTGGGCTATCTCGAAAAGATTGGGATTCAGAAGTCGAGGCTTGGAGAATTCGTGAAGAATTACCCCCAGGTGTTACATGCCAGTGTGGTGGTTGAGCTAGCTCCGGTTGTGAAGTTCCTCCGAGGGCTTGATGTGGAGAAACAAGATATTGGTTATGTTCTGCAGAAATATCCGGAGCTATTGGGGTTTAAGCTAGAGGGAACCATGAGTACTTCGGTTGCTTATCTTATCAGCATCGGAGTTTGTCCTAGAGATATCGGTCCAATGGTTACCCAGTACCCGTATTTCTTGGGGATGAGAGTTGGGACGGTGATCAAGCCACTGGTTGATTACCTGGTCTCTTTGGGTTTGCTGAAGAAAATTGTTGCGAGGATGCTGGAGAAGCGAGCATATATACTTGGCTATGATCTTGAAGAGACTGTTAAACCTAATATTGATTGTTTGATTAGCTTTGGTGTAAGGAGGGAATCTCTAGCATCGGTTATTGCTCAATACCCACAAATTCTTGGGCTTCCTTTAAAAGCTAAATTGTCTTCGCAGCAATACTTCTTCACTTTAAAGCTCAAGATTGACCCAGAGGGATTCGCTGAAGTAGTAGAGAAGATGCCACAAATTGTTAGCCTTAACCAGAATGTGATCATGAAACCTGTAGAGTTCCTTTTAGGCCGAGGAATACCCTCTGAGGATATGGCAAAGATGATTGTGAAGTGTCCTCAATTAGTTGCCTTGCGGGTTGAGCTCATGAAGAACAGTTATTATTTCTTCAAGAGCGATATGGGGAGACCTTTGAAAGAGCTCGTAGAGTTTCCTGAATACTTCACCTATAGCTTGGAATCTAGGATCAAGCCTCGGTATCAGAGATTACAAAGCAAGGGAATCAGATCTTCGCTGAATTGGTTTCTCAATTGCAGTGACCATAGATTTGAAGAGCGGATGCAGGCTCAATATATTGAAAGAGATTTCGAAGGCCCATCTTTCCGTATTGGAGGAAAACTAGAGCTACCAGGGGGTCAGATAGTCTCAGATGAGGAAGTTGAGAGTGATGATGAAGTACTTTACCGGAGAACGGTTTCTCTTTAAAATCTTGTCTGTTGTGACTAAAAAGAAAGAATGTCCCTTCTGAGGTAATTTCCTGTTAACTTGAGACATTAGATTATCTCTTGTTTGTCTTGCAGTTGAAATTTGAGTGTATTTATACTGTCCTGCATGTGTCATTGTTTTTAAGATCAGATGATCTGTGCTTAAGCCTTTAACTCTGGTAGTTAAAATGTTTTTGAGTAGTGCAGCATTGGGTGCTTTTGCTCTAACAGTCTTATATGCTGGTCTATCTTGGCCAGGTGTGCTTAATTATTGTGTTGTGAATTTCGTGATTCAAGCGTCTATTGTACTTGATTGGCTATTGAATTTCTAGTTTTTTATGAGATATTAAAGTGTGGCTTGACAAATTGCAACTGCACATGCATGCAGGTCAACCAGGTTACCATTTATGATGAGGTCTTATGTAATTTTTTGGGGTTCCTTGATGCTTCTGTTTCCAAGAATGACAAGACATTCTTCATGGCCTGGTTGTTCATGGTATTGACTCAACTACCAGTGCAACGTTAAGATTCTTTATGGTAGACATGGAAAGTTAAAGTCATTTTAGTGTCTATGGCTGGACAGGAAAATACCTGATTAGTGGATTCCCTAAAATTTAATCCTTGTCATGCTTCTCTTCCACCATCAATTATTGGGCACCTCCTTCTACACTTTATTCTGGTTTCTCCCAAATTCACTTGAATAATTCACTTTTGATGCAATCCGTGTTTGAAGCTCTTAAACATACTTATTGATTAGTAGCTGCTGTCATTCAAAATAGTTGGCCCCACTCATTTCTGCTTTTGTACTGATACCTTTACAGGGATGATCACGCCATGAGTAATATTGCTAGAGATGTCACTGGAAGTACGTGCTGATTTATGTCTGCTGGAGGATTTTTTGCTGGAGATTGGTCCCAGGTTGACTCCGATGAGCTTTTTAGTTTGGACGTTAGGCATAATACGCATAGCGTGGTTTGATCAAAGATACGGTGGGCAACTGTTTTTTTGAAAGGGGATGGGTCTGGCGGATGCAGCCGGAGTTCATATGGAGGTGACTTTTGTACCATCAATACGAGAAGCAAAGAATGGGCCATGCAACTCGGCCCAAGCACATAAAGGATGAACTTCTGGATCTACACTTCTGTTTGAAGACAGCGAGCTGCTTTGGTGTGGATTCCTTGCTGGATGGAAGAACTCGGTGGTCATGATTTTGGCAGCGGCATGAGTTCATCAAGAGCTTGAAGTAATGATTGTCTTGTCCATCTTTATTGGTGGGGACTGTTAGTAGTACTTATCTGTCAATCATTCCGTGGTGTGCTTAACCTAGATCTTAAGGACGACGAGGTAAAATGAATCACTGTAAGAAAAAGCTCCCCGGAATCTCAGAATTTCATTTCACTTGCTCATAATAGAACTCGTGACTTGCTTTATCTAACGGGGGCAATGTTCAACGGTGCTTCCAAGTAATTACGTTGTATATGTGAATTTGAGAGTACATGCATCACCTTCAGCAATTCCAACAATTACCGAAAATTTGTGGGGAATATCAGAACCTGCATTTTAGGTCCAGGGCTTTCTATTTATTTGCCTCAGTTACTTATTCTGAAGTTACGATGAACGTCTGCCTGATTTCTCTACATTTCCAACATTCTTTTGTTTGCCACACCGTTGAAAAGATTTCGCCATGGCTATGTCGTAGTAGCATCATCTCAATCCTCTCCTATAAGGAGCTGAGCTTTTTCTCATAGCTGAAGAGATTACGCATCGGCATTTTGGTGGGCAGGAGCAACCAAAGCATCGCAACACCGTAGGGAGGATCCACGCTTAGTTCCCAAAGAGAAAGAGACATGAGTTTGGCTAAAGTTGCCCGGTCGTGTACCCCCTAGAATTACAAAACTGCAAAAAAAAAAAAAAAAAAAAAAAAAATCCATGGCGCGAACATTTCAAAGCTTGAGCAATAAGAAATATGAAAAATCTAACTGACGCTAAACAATCAACCTCATTATGGCCATTGACTTTCTCACTGTACACATCCTTTGCTCAAAGGACGATGGTCATGAGATGTTGAGGCTACAACTTACAACAGACTGATGCTTCTCTGTCCCAGATCTTCAACCCAAAATAATGACTCCTATGATTAGCCAGTCTCAGCTAGTAAAAAGCATACCGACCGAAAGTAAGATGAGCTTCACAAGCATTTTTTCTCCTAATATCAAAAAAAAAATGCTAGTTGATGTCATAGGGATATCGTACAGCCTAACTCCTTAGCCGCGATGTCAAGAAACTGGATTGACATTCCACTGGAAAGTCGGCTATGAGCTTCCCATTTTAAGCATTTCCCGATGTCTGCTTGCCACTCGATGACGTCCAAATTAAAGTACTGGCAAGGACTGTGAATTCCATTTCTCTCTCTCACACTTTGTCTAGAATCAACCGAACCAGTCTGCATGATATCACGAAGAACGGACGTGCTCAAAGCACGGACATGCGCACTTGGATGAGAAAGGCATGTGACGGTAGCTGGTAGACGGCACTGCACGGGTAGACCAATCGATTGAGTCAGAAAAGTACGGACTGGAATGGAATGTTTCTCCAATATTTTGAAAAATTTTGGTTTGATTATGTGTAGTTGTACATGCAAGACACAAGACAAGGGTGCATGCGGCAATTTCCTGCTGAGTGCGCCTACATGTACACATACGTATCTAGGAAGACACTGGAGTATCATAAAACACATTGCGATTTCTTTTTTCGTTTACCTTTAGAAGATTGGAAAGGCCATCTGCAACAATCAAGCCAGATTCGCCCCACTCCAGAACCGGTCGTACTGCTCTAGCCGTCACCTCAAGTAACTGCTCAATTTGAGGAGATTAATCATTACATACTAGCATAAGACTGATAATGACTTAGAAGACTCGCCCGAAAAATCTTTGAACCTATATGGAGTGAAAAAAATGGAGAAGGCCAAAAGTGCAAGCATCACATAAATACGTAGCTGCTGCACTCCGTCATAGGAATTTCTACATACCACTCAATGACAAAAGCATATGCTTTCCCAGGTATTACCTCAAGTTGTGGTAAGGTACAAGCTTCTCCATCTACAAGCATCCCATCTGTGGCCCGTAGAAGCAAATCTGACGCACTTGCGAGTATCATCAATGATTCTGGTCTCTCATGGTTTCTCATTAGCTCCACTATCAGTTTAATGATACGCTGGTTGATTCTCCACATCTTCTGACCTTGATCGTCATCTTTAGCGATCCATGGTTGCAATTCCCTCTCAGCCTGACAAGCAAACACAATCCATGAAGTAACTTAACTGCTGAAATGCATGGCAATACCATACACAAAAATACGTATGCAAGTATGTATTCAGCCTAAGCATATCTAGTGAACTTGTCAAATGGACTCACATTATATTGAAGAAAGGATTTTCTTAAATTGTTAATTCTATCTCACTCTCAAATGTGAAGTGTGCCCCAGAAAAGAATTTTACAGCGTAGTTTAGTGCATGAAAATATTATCTCGATATAATCTACCCCGAGATTTGCAGCCGTCAATAAAACTAGCTTCTCTGATTAGAAAGTTCCCTTAAAAAGTGATTTTTTGATTTCATAATTATTTAAATCAAAGTAGTAAGTATGCTCTACTCCAATTATAATATAGTAAAGTCATAAAAAAGGATCTGTTGGATCAATTCACATGTTTCATTTTATCTTAATATAAGTATGCATAATAGTTAATTTCAGTAGAGAACTACTTCATATTGGGAGACAATTGATAATCACAACCTATTATATATTTATGTTAATCATATCAATTAACATCGAACAACTTGCAATAGCAGAAACATCAGATCAAGCAACATCTTCACAAGTTGAACAAAATTTGGACCTGAAGAACAACGGCTGCAGCTGCTTTTGTCGGCGATGCTGATACGACGTTGCACATAGCATCAACTACCTAACATATATTCAGATATGAAAAATATCAGGGCAGTCTCCAGGATAGCCAAGAGTAAAAAGCTGCATAAACTGATCCAGAATTGGTCGCTGGAGAATTCCATGGTGTTCTACCATATCATTGGCAATAATATATATGGCAAGTAGAAAGGCATTTTGAGTTTAAAACTAACAGCCAGTTGTTAAATTCAATTATATTTTGTGGGTTAAATATCCCTTAACCCCCACCGGAGAACCCAGTTGTGGTGATCCAACCACGCATCTCCCGGCTTTCCAAATACAACTGTGACCACTATGCTACTGGCATAATGGCAACCAACAACAGTGAGTTATTTAGGGAAAGGAGGGAATGGGGGAAGCAACTAATAGGAAAGATGCTTGCTAGCAAACCATACTGGTAATTCAAAAACCATGACAACTCATTTCACTAAAGCAGAGGCATCCTCAAAGAATAAGTAAATCTATGTCTGGAGAATCAGCAAATATTTTTCTAGTTTCCTTTGACATAAAGAACATCGCGTCTTTGATTCAGGGAATCATATGAAGAGCTAAAAGAATAAGTATTGGCACTATGTATTATAGCCAACTAGTTTTCTACAATCTTATGGGATCATCTCAGCCTGACGTGTCTCAGTTTTGCTCACAAATGTAATTCTTATTAGTACTAGTTTCAAAGCCATGTCAGAGAAATTTTCTAACTCTAACTGCCATATCTGAAAAATCTGCAAATGTTATATCAAGTACAAACATTCAGTGAGATTCAAGGACTCATGCCTTCATATATGCTGTCTTAGATTTCCCTACCCCATTTAGCCTTGACTCCAATCATAAATGTGTTTTCTTCCAATTGTGTCAAGAAATTATCTTTCATACGTCAAGGCTAACTCAAAGACTGCTTATCTCAATCATAGTAACACCAAGTTTTCTTAAATATACTCATCCCTAGTAAATATCCACTTTTAAGGGCCTATTCACTTCTCTCACACTCACCTTGTATATCTATTCCAATACCCTTCTTCACTTCCTTTATTCTGCTTAGATCAGAATCTCCTCCAACCTCTCCACCTTGAAAATTAGAGCCAGTATATCAGAACCACTCCACTGCCCCTTAGTGCTTTTTGGTTCCCAATCTTAGAAAGTGTTTTGTCTGAGCATCTTCATTTATCAATGCATATTCCATATATTTCGTTTTTGGACTTGCATAAACTAAAATCTTTAGAGTGCCCACTAATATGCAACTTATTTTTATGTAGAGAAAAACTACTATAGTCCCCAGGAACCTGTTTCATCATTCTTTGAACACAACTGCCCACGAAGTACCACATCCTACTAGAAGAGCCGTTTCTCATTTACAGAGCGATGAGCACCCCTTTCCACATGTACTTTGTCAAGCCCCTGCTAGACTTAAAAAAACTCAAGGCCTCTTATGTTGTCTCTATGAGTCTCCATCATATTTATAAAATAGTAGCCTCTACAATTGACCATACAATCACAGGTCCAAAAATAAGTAGCAAAACATCATAAGTCCATTCCTCAATCAACAATCATCTCCAAGAGCATCAGATGTGACTAGCGATGTCTTAATGCATCAGTAACTTTTGGAAACTAAAAATATCAACTTTGTCATTATTAGAAGTTAGACCTCGAGAGCTCCTTTCATTATAGCAAGGCCTCTTTATTATACACCATGTACTCCAGAAGGGCGGTATAAGTGATCCAGTTTTTAAAATACGCAATAATATATATAGTGCTTGGTCCAGATATATAATGTCATTGGTATTATCTTACGCATTAGCAGTAAAATGGAAATCAGTAAGTTCTATCAGACAATTTATCAAGAGTTAGAACTAAAAGCATGAAATTTCAGAAACAGGAGATTACCTGTCTCCATCCTTGCTGAGCAGATGTGCTTTCTGCACTTGGTTGTGTTTCAGGAGCAGCAATCAATTTATGCCACAGGAGTGAAACAACAGCAAAACATAACTCCGGTTTTTCTGCAATGATTGCTCTTAAAAGAACTTGGGCACTGCAATTAAGTCCTATATGCCTGTCCTTGGTGAGGAAATTAGCCAAATCAGAAGCATCCAAAGGGAAACCGGCAATGCTTTTACCCAGAGGACTGGCAGAACTATCACTTGAATCCAATGCTTTTCCACAATTCACTAAACTCTTTACATTGACTGATTCTCCATGCATAGGGACAGATGATTGCCCCTCTTCAAAGCAGCTATTACTTGCATGGTTGTTTGTCTTTCTGTCCAAATACAGGAAAGAATCCTTCCAAACAGGGGGATGCAATAAATGCGCCTCAAGAGGCTCAGCCTTGTTAACAATGGATGCAACAGCTTTACCATGGATATCAATGAGGTTGTAGAGTGATGAAGCCCTGTGGTGAATTTCACTGTCCCACTTGCATCGCATTAAGACAGAGAGAGCATGCGTGCAAGCCCTTGAACGCCTGAACAGTTCAGAGACATGAGCAGCAACCATAGCTGCGGCAACAATTTCATTTGAACTGTAACTCCATGATGTTCCAACAGACGATGGTTTAAGGGAAAAAAGTGCCTCCAAAATTGCTAATATTCTGTGTGTATGGTGAATAGCTGAGTCGAAACTATTCTGAAGTTCAATAGTGGATCCATTTATCTTAGCAGGCTTGACTAGACCATCCATATTTTGACCATTTGAGTGATTACTCCCCTTAGAGATTAATGGAAACAGCTGCAGCTCACAGGCAAGAGCACATACAGCAGCCAAAACATAAGAATCAAATGCTGCTACAGGCCCTTGTTTTTTCATCTTTCTAACTTTCCTTCCTCTTCTATTTTCTAATGAAACTTGAGAATCCTCAGAGCTTTCATTCCGCATACTGAAAGCCTCACCCGTTGGTCTCTTGCTTCCACTGGATTGAGCTTCATAACTAACACATACAGTCAACACTACAAAAAGAAGGCGAGATGCTAGTTCTACTGAGGCACAAGATTCCAGAAAGAGTGAGTGAACCATAGTACGAAGCTCAGCCACAGCCAAATTTTTGGATGCGGACCCAAAGGAAGAAAGATGTCGTGTCCGCACAGTTTCCTCGTGGTAAGTGTTAGGTGGAAACGTTCTCTGAAGAATAGCTTCCACTGTAGCAACAAATATCTTCATGAGACATGCTTCTGAAGGACTTCCTCTAGGGAGATATTCCAGGACCTTAAGGAGAGGTATATAGAGGTTCCATGACAGAACGGGAGGTTGCAAAGGCGTTGCCACTATGATTTCTGGAAGATCAACTGCTGAAGAGCTTAGAGGGATCAGGCCATAAGCAGCTTCCCAAATGGTGCAGATTCTCCATTCAACTTCAGGGCCATGGGCACAGAGCATTGACGCAATCCCTTGGGCGGTAGCTTCTATGGTTGCTTCAGCGGCAGGCACTTCTATCTGCTTGAAGCATATCTCAAGCACAGTCAGCTAATTCTCTCAACAAAATTGTAGATCCACATCTAAGGTAAACGAAACAAATAAACATGAAGAGAAAAAAATTGATGTGATTGACAATCACCTGCTTCTTATAAGATGAGACATAACCACCCAAAGGTTCATGTTGGACTTCGACCCCTTCAACTTGCCTCAATGGAGGGAAAAGCAATGCAGGCTGGGAAAGTACGCGAAACAGAAGGGCAGCTGCAGCATCAGCAGCTACACCTGCTCTCATAGACATTGCAGTTCCAATTGCACGCAGGAAATGCAAATGCATCCAGTTCCTAGGAAGCTACATTAACAAATGCAAATGCATAAATACATGCAAATCAGTAAAACCAAAAAACACATATGCAACAATGTTCTGTAAATGAATGAAATCAGTTAAAACAGAAATCACCTTAGGATGATACATCCCATGTGGATAATTCAGCTATAGAACATTTCAAATAAAAAATTTGCATAGAATATTGATCAGAATAATTTAGAGATAAACCACAGATTTCTGTGATAAGTTTCCAGTAGATCACATTCATGAAGAGTGAGCTTTCATCATACTCCTACTCAAGCTTTGAGGAAAATAAATATTTTATTAATATCTAAAGAAAAAAGAGGCATGCCAACTTAAAAATGACTGAATAGCAAAGATTCCATGTTTATCACGTTCAACTCCTGTTACATGAATTGGCTTTACGAATAGCCATTTGTAGAGCATAGAGGGCTAAAATCCTTTTTAATTAGCTGAGGGTGTAAGATGCATGCTCCTTCAAAAAAAGTGAACAAGATAAATATTGAACTGTGAAAGGAATATTTCTAACTACCAAATAAACAGAAACATCACATGATGGGATAATACATCAATACAAGCTAAAGAACTTTATCCTCCATAGTAAACAGCAAATTAGAAGAACTATGGGCTTCTACTTATTATCATCAATTAATTAGGAATCTAAAATATCTCGAGATGAAATCCATGGTTCTTAGATAGCCACGACAAAGCATTTTCAATGCTGCCTGCTATAACTGTAGACAGATTGACCGGATATTAAACATCCATGCTCTTCTACTAACCTCATGCTCCTCAATAAAAAATCATCTATTCATGGACATGGCCCCGTTAAAGCATTCGTACCACAGATACCAGGATGTATATGAGATTCCTGCAACTTCTAAATGTCCTAAATTTTCACTTATATTCCTAATCCAGATTCATATATCAAGCTTGAACTTCACAAGCTCCAACTAAAGCAGCATTGTAGAGGAATGCCAAAGAATGATAAGCTTTTATGGAAAAATCCCATCACATCAAACACATCAATTCCAACTCTATATCCGACATACCCTCATTCCAGATGCATACTCCTCGGCTGCACGAAGAAGTTCCACAAGTTGAACAGCAGCATCAAGCGCATCAGGTGCCCATGATGGAGGTGCCTCTAGAAGTCCCAGAAGAAGTCTTTGGGTGGCACTTGGTGTAGCAATTGCATAATATCTAACAAATGAAAATTTAAGAAAACACAGTCATGAAGAATTTAACAAAACAGGAAAAAGAGAAACCTTAGTAAAGACTTTGGATGCGAAAGCTACCTATGAAATAAACGTGCATATGGCTCAAGGGCTGGCAAGCCAGCAACTAGATGCTCGTCGAGAGCTGTAGTGGGAGGAGGGAGTAATAGTGCAGGAACTGCAACTGCTGTTAAAGTAGCAGTTTCATAGCGAGCAACTTCCTCATCACAAACGCTCAATATTACACCTGCACCATTTGCAACTGCCCACCTGGGTGTCGATGGCATGAGTTGAGGGTGCTTTCCAGATCCTCGAGAAGTAGCTAATGATAGAAACAAAGTCAGATTATCTTCATAATGTTGTATGCTACACCTGACTAAATAAAAGCAAGATTCCCTCAGGCAAATCTACCATAAGCAAGCTAAAAGTGAACTGATTAGAAACAAGC
The DNA here is from genome assembly GCF_016545825.1 of Eucalyptus grandis. Lineage (NCBI taxonomy): Eukaryota > Viridiplantae > Streptophyta > Magnoliopsida > Myrtales > Myrtaceae > Eucalyptus > Eucalyptus grandis. The sequence goes on along the minus strand of NC_052617.1, from coordinate 37,825,521 downwards.
AGAAGACGTAAGTTCTTGGTACGACCTTAAAGTTACAGTAGGTACTGAAGTTATTGTTTCTGTTACATACATGCATTGCCCTCTGCTTGTTCTTTTCCAATTACTTAGGAGCCTCTACATCAGGCAGAAAGGGGGTTGACAGCCATAAAATGGGACCGCACTACACATAGTTTGATGTATTCAGCGTCTTTGCTTGTGATCAGCTCAGTGTACCTCATATTATGTAAGTTTGGATGAGCCCTTTCTCTGTGCGAACTTTCGAAAATTTAGTTCATCAGACCAGCTAAATAGGTTCCCCGGCACTAGGTGATAGAAAACCCAAAAAAAAAAAAATATATATATATATATATATATATATATCCAAAAACATACTACCTACAAAATTATGTGCTATCATTTGGTACATCAGAGTGCATAGTGCCGCACAACCAACTGCATCAGCATATTGTATAAACCAAAATAAGATTACTCACAAGTTATAGGAGGCTTCAGTTCTCCAGCTGCATACTTTCCCATAACACCACCACACCTGTAATTATATGAAACAAATTATTAGTTCTGTAGAAAGAATGTTCTTGGTACATTACATTTCTGCTCCAAGAGTTGTTCATTTCTGTGTATGTGCAAGGGTGGGTAGGAAGAAAAGGTTTGGGGTTGAGGGATACACCAAAACAAGTTATTATCCACTAAAACACCAAATTGGGTCAGGGAACTTTGTCAAAAATTTAATATTCAACTGGATACAATGCCAAAGAAAGGAGGTGATGAACATGCATGAGTTTTCTAACAGCAAAGGCTCGCTGCCTAGTGATCCATGATGTGAAAGATGGCTTTAGGAACTGTTCATCACATGACCGATGTATGGAAATTGCACCTAGTCTTGTTAAATCTATTATTTTTTAATTGAATTCCTTCCGTATTCATCTTTGGTGATCTTGCATTTGTATTGTGCCTAGCCTTGGGGAGGTTCTCTCTATCTCTCCCGCGTGCACGCGCGCACATATTCCCCATGTCCAGAATTTGATTTCCAATCAAAATCCTCTTATCTATGAAAGACAAAGCTACATGTTGTCACAGGCTCTGTAATACGGTATAGGATTTGTCTGTGAGAGACAGTGTACACACCATCGGAAGTAGTCACTTCTGATTCCAAGAGGTGCAGCAAGCAATATATCAGTAATCCATGGAGATAGAGGCCTTATAGGTCTCCTTTCCTGCTGAACCAAAGGAACAGAGTCTCCCTCTGTAGATTTGCTCGTTGAGGCACTGCTGCAGCTATTGCTTCTGTCTGGTTCACCATTCTGATGTTCTGTCTTATATATAGGACGATTGTAGAGGGTCAACATTCTCAAAATCTCCCCACATGCCAGAGCCCACTGCTCAGAATACTCATTCTGTGATGAAAAGGTGAAATGTAGCACTTAGAACTACCATAATTTGTAAAATCCAATCTAGAGACTTACAAAGTTTAAGAATCAGACCAATGAAACAACCTAAAGTTTAAGATAGAGTACGATTAATGCTGGCTCATAAAAGAACGAATATGGAGCTTGCAAGAAGTATTTACTATGGTGGCATACCTCACTACTTGGACAGACCAAAGAAATGAAAGATGCAAATGGAGGCTTGTCCCTATCATACACCAGTGAACCATCAATAAGGCAGGAGATTATCGGAAGAACAACAGCGTGACCATGTTCCGGATGGTGAAGAACAAATGTGGCTGGCAATCAATCCAAAGAAAAAACCAACATCAAAATTTCTGTCAAAAAAGTAAATGATAACCACTTAATGCTTAATGGTTGTACTTGTTACTACGCAAACAAACTTATATAGCATCAATACCCAATACATCGTCGAACAGGCACTTTTCTTTTGATGGATAACGGCTTCGGATAAGCTGTTGCAACAACACACATCAGTTAGCAAGATTGATTAATTCTAAATAAGAGTAAAATGTGTAAACAACTTAATCAGTACAGTAAGGGATATATCTTATCTAAAAAATTAAGAAGCCTGTTAGAGGTAAAGCGGACAAGGGCATACCTCAGCAATATCATCTGGAAATTGTTCCGACGTGAACTGACCAAAAAGCTCAACATAAGCATTAACCTGAGCCTGCAAACGAGGATGTACAACAGTTGACTGGGGAGGATAGCCGAGAAGCGTAGACAATATGAACAAAATGGTACATTACTTTCAGATAAGCTAGAAGAAGACCAAGATTGACAGTGAAGAATTCACGGGCTAGTGTCAAGTATCATTTTAAAATTAATAAGCATTACTGCCAGGGATGGATTTGTGTATAGAAACAGAGCAGTTGCTTCTGCTGCTATCTACAGTAAGTCATGGTCTAGTGTTATACTTTTAAAGATCTCATGTTTGGTGCCCCCACAAAAATTCATAGAAAATACTTCACAAAGCTATTTTTTACCATGTAATTGCATTTTGCCCCCCCCCCATCCAGTCAACTTAATGCACAATCATATAATCATCACCAGAAAAAGTCACTACATGATAACTAAATCTCCTTTCTATTTATAATGTCTGAATATATAAGCAAAAGATGTCATATTAATTACTGAAACTTGAATAGACTTCAACAATGCATCTGCTAAGCAAATCTGGAGTCTGCCCCCACCAAGACGAGTTTCTAATCCGTCTCTGACCAGCCCTTCTTTTAATGTCAAAAAAGGGCAGTCAAAACCAGGAAGCAATGCTTCCTGGAATTGCAAACTGACTGTGGCAGAAGCACACATGATTGTGGAACAGTAACCTCTTTAATCAATTTTAAAAAGTCTAAAATGTCCTTACCATTGTTGATCACTGAAAACAATCATTAACGTGTCAGATTTAGCTAATTGTTTGACGGACCTCATTGTAAAAGGGTTAGATAAGATTACTCTTGAGGCATGAATCCAGCAAGACTGAAAACTGGGATTACATCCTCAAAACGTGTCGAGGACATTTCAGGACGGAGCTGATTAGGACTCACTAACACATAAGAGATTCATGCCAGGTCCTTCCAACACATCTATTTTTTGACATGTAACTTCCATTCATGCAAGAGGACCATGCAACCCTAAGCACACATACGGTTGCTCCAAGCTCGCGTCAAGTCAGTTATGAAAAGATAAGCTGCCCAGGTCTAGGGGCATAGAAAGAGTCTGTTCAACTTGATGCCGTATATGTACTATTATATGACGCAGCCCGCGTATCCAGTGCTTAAAGCATCTCATCCATTGCCTATAGACCTTACTCCTATAGAACGAAACAAGGAAATCTCGAGATATTTTCCGCACCTTCTTTTGCAGTATATCTTGTGGGGGAGGCCAGAATAGCGAAGAATACTGAAGGCCGTCAATCCACCTCTCGCACGCAGCCATTAGAAGGTCGAAAGCGTTGAAGGAAAACCCAACTCCCCCTCGACCGCAGGAGATAGTACGAGAGCGATGAACCAGTGGCTTAGACCATCCGTCTTCAATTCGCGGGCTGCCAACCGGGAATCTAGTCGTCGTAATTCAACATCCCCGACCGAGGATGGAATGGCAAGCCACGAACAACACCGGCGGCGGACGAGCAATTCGGCGAAGACGACCCGAATCAATGGCGGAAACCAACTCCAGACAAATCAGTGGTATCCCACGGCGTGCGCGAGTCTCCGTCCCCAGCCTCCAAGACTCAAACTTTCGGGTCTCGGTAGGCTAGTGACCGCCGAATTCAATCGAACTCTGAAAGTTCCTGCGGAAAGGACCAGTCAATCATCACAAAACTTCAGCCGGCGAAAGAAATTCAAGCAAGCGCAAAGCCGAGAGACGCCATACTGTCACACGAGATCAACACGGAGCCCGACCCGTTTCCATTCCGGCCAGACTACGTAATTCTACCACCGCCAGCCCAGAACAAACCTCCAAAATCACCAGAAATTTTTATTTTCTTTTTAAATTTTTACATTTTATTTTGCTTCAAATATTTCCTCACACCGAACCGGAGGACATCTCCATCCACAAAATCAGAAACTCCCCGGCTCAACCCCCCAAGAAATCTCGAAGCATTTAAACAAGAGCAGCACGGGTCGAGCTCCATACCACGAAAAACGAACCCCAAAAAATGGGGAAAAAAAAAAAAAAAAAAGAGGAAATAAGAAGAACAGACAAGACAACAGCATGAACTGACCTTGCAATCTGGTGCTCCCTAAAAGAAGAGAAATTCTCAAAGAGGCCGTACTTCACCCAGAATTCCTGCGCTGCGCAGTGATGAGAAAGGAGATCGAAACATTTATCATTATCGTCGGGAAGAGAGAAGAAGTGAAGGAAGTTTTCTGGTGGTGAAGAGAGAGACAGAGGAGAGAGAGAGAGAGAAAGAGAGAGACGGAGGGGGGTTATAGAGAGAAGATCTTTTCCGAGCCTGGGAGAGCTCGAGATCGCTGCGAACGTGGCAAGGGATATTTTCCTCTCGCGTGAAAGGCCGAGTGCCACGTCATGTCCTCATTCCATGCATGCCCCCCACCCCATGACATGACCCATTCCCCATGACATGTGCATGTCCTGTGCCCACTCATGATCTCCACCTTGGTTGACCTTTTCTCCTGTCCCCCCCCATTCACCACCCCCAAAGGCCGTGAAACGATATTTTCAGCAAGTGGCCTTTGAAATCTCATCTTCTCTTGTTTATAATTAATTATCAATTCACAAAAAAAATATACGTTTTCGAAGAAATGACGGCCTCGTATTGTTTATAAAATTATTTAAATATAAATTATTATCAGTATGAAAATATATTTCGCTGACTATGTGTTTTTAACATAGCCAATTATTCTTTTGAAAACATTTTCCATATATATTTTTTTTTTTTCGTGAAACCAACAGGCCCTAAAATGACCGAGTAATCCATATAACTCGAAAGATTGAGCAGCGGCGATGCTAAATATTGAATGTGGAAGAAACCTGAGTTGCCTAGAATGGAAAATAATTTTCTTTTCCTCTTAGAACGAATTATGGCCGTCGACTTATATTCGGATCCCAGTCAGGAGGCTCTGACGGGATCGGAACTTCTTAACTGATTGAGACCCTGTCCGTTTTTTTTTTTTTTCTGTCCGTTTTTTATAACGTATGCTTTGGTAAGTGGGCTGTTCGGGAGTGGGGAAATTCGTCAAAACGCTAAAAAGGCGGAGAATAAAGCTAAAGAGTGATCTAGACGAGCACTAACTGTTTTAATTATTCGTATATTTAACTCGCGCAATTAAGGAGGGGGTCAATGGTCGGGAACATGATGGCGTCCAAGAAATTATTAATAAAAAAAAAAGAGAGCAGAAAATAAAATAATAATGATAATTAGGGGAGGCGACGCGGGGCGAGGCGACGCGAGTATAATAATGAAGTCTTGTCGAGTACTGTGCTAGATATTTTCGGTTGAAGTTTCGTGGGACGAACGTTGGACTGTATGTCCGCCTCGTGCAGATGCCCTTTTTTTCTTTTTTCTTTTTTCTTTTTTTTTCCTTTATTCGCCGGATTTGAATTAGGGTTTTGACAACTTGGGCAACTTGGGCGAGCCTCGGTTGCGGCTGGTGCTTTTGCTTTTTCTTGCGGAAATGGATGGTTGAGTGGACAGCAGGCGGCAGTCCGTCTGTCACAGGGTATCGACTTGGTCGAGATTCTCAGGCACTAAAAAAAAAAAAATGTGGCCCTTCGTACCCATCCGATGGGAGATGTTTAGATCGGACAGGACCCTTTGTTTCGACGAAATTTGCATGGGCGACGGAACGCAATCCGCTGGGAATCGTACTCCAAAGAGATGGGTTCCGTGACGAGCTCAATAAGACGTCTCGTGGATACACGAGAAGATCAATAGTAATATTTTGATGAAATTTAATCGACTTTAATGTACACGAGATAAAAATATATATATATATATATTAATGATGAAGTATTCAAAAACTGTTGTAATGATGCAGGCCATACTTTAATTGAAGATAAAAGTATCAAGAAACTCCAATTAAGATATACGCAAGAATTTAAACAATAACGGTATATTTAAAAATTAAAGCAATTACTCCAATACAAGAATTGAAAAATAATGGAATATGTTTATTTTTGTGCACGGTTTTTACAGTACACAGGCGCTAGCATTTATAGTGTCTACAACATAACTCCCTATAACCAATTTTTTAGCATTTTTGCCCAAAACTTCACATCCCCACGACTTCTCATCTCCGGATGGTTATTAAATTTAGATAAACAACTTCCTCGTCCTATTTACGATTATAAGAAGTTTAAATATCCGAAAATATTGTTATTACGTAATTACGCATCAATATCGATATCGATGATTTCATTTCAGATAATCAACGTTTGTTGCCAATAATTTTCTCGATGGTCGATGCTCTTCAAATTGCTAACATTTATCTAAAGGACCTTAGATATTTGAAAATCTTGATATTCATCAAGTTGTCAGTTCTTTTTATGATGACTTACGACGTTCACCAAATTCTATTATCATTAATTAAATTTATCACTTGTCCATAATTATCAAAAGTTGATCATTTAAAAAAGAAAAGAAAACGACCCTATAGTTTCCTTTTCATAAGACTGGGATAGTGACAAATACTCGAATTCCTTTATGACAACGTTTCGTACATCCATTGGTTAGTAATTGCTACGCTCCACGAGAGTTACGGTATTGGCTGCCTTTCTTTTACATTAACTTAAGCAAAAACAAAAACAACCTTTTTTTTAATATCAATTATGAAACCCAAAACATTCTTTTCCTTTGATTTGTATGTAGATAACGACTAGACCATATCAAGATGGATGGCTATTCTTCTTACTATTATAGACTACTTTGCCGATCTGAATTTTGGCAACACGGTGAAAACTAATTGAAGTCGGGCGTTGTGGCATCAAAATCGACAGACCCAAAAAGGCATAAACAGCAAAAAAAAAGAAAGGAAGAAGAAGAAGAATTCTAGAGAGAGAGAGAGATGGGACGAGAGAGAAAGTGCCTAGTTTGCATGGCCGTCGCATACCCATCGGGATGGGTCGCAGCCCTCCTTGATGAGAAGCGAGGCGCTGCCGAACCATTGCCTAAATAGAACCCAAGCTCGAAGAAAGCGATGGAAATATGAGCACACAACCTATTTTCTCACAACTCTAAATTCTACGATTTAGGTTAGCACTGCCATTGGCAATGATAGCAAATACGGGTCCTGCAACCTAAAACTACTTCGTTGCCTTTCGACGGAGGTGGCGAGTCTTTGTCGAGCAACTAGATCTAAACTGCTGATCGTCGATGGTGACAGACAAGAACCTAATGCTCCATCCTCTCTGATCATATCCATAAGAACTTTGGAACAATTATCGTTACTTTATTTCCTACTCAGGCAGGACATAGGGATGCGATTTAAGGAGAAAGAGGGAGACTCTATTTGTATTTGCAAAAAGTAACATCTCCATGTAGTCAATAAAATGGAAAAAAAGAAGAGAAGGGGGTCAATTATGAACTATTCATATTAATTTCAAATTCGATAAGCAAATAAATAAAAGCAACTCGTGCTTGGACGCGAAAAACAAGCCCAGCCACGGCAAAATTCGGATTCCCCAATCTACGAGAGACCATTTCAAGGCGGAGGCAACGGGGCAGCGGATGCACTGCCCGAAAGGACCGGGACCGCCCTGCGACCTCCACGTGGCGTCTTGGGTGGATGGCACGGACGGGCAGATTTCACGGGCAGAGGGGGCAACAAATATCTTGTGCCGATCGCGTATCTCCCCCCGCCCGCGAGCAATAGATATTTCGCGACCAATGGGAGACGAGCTCTTGATATATTCCCGATATCTCACCCAACGCACACGTGGCTCGCCCTCGCGCGGGATTTATATCTCGCGCCTCTCGACCGTCCGATCCCGCTCCCCGCCCTTCGCTCCTCGCCCTCCACTTGCCCCCCGCGGTGACGCGGCGTGGGCCCCGCAGGCCCCCGAACCAATCGCGGCCCTCTGCCGTGGGGCCCGCGCGCCGCGGGATGATGATGATGATGCGCAACGCCATGCCATGCCATGCCGTGCCATGCCGTGCAATGCAAATGCCGTGTCGGAGACGGATTTTACCCCCCCCTTTTTTCCTTTTTGGCTTTAATTTCGAGTGCCGCGGGGACGCAAGTTGGGGGAGAGCGCGAGTGACAGCCACTGAACCACCACCACCACTTGGACGGTATCCTTAATGATGAATTACGTGTTAATGATTATCCATTTCGATTTGATTTTGATTCTTCATTTATCTTATGGAAAAGGTCACAAAAAAATTCAAAACTTTACTAAAGATGATGCATTTATCCCAATTTTTCTGTGACGCAAAAAATAAAAATATGTACTGTGTGAAATATTTATCCAAAACTTTATTCCGCATCATCAAAAGACTAAACTTATACCTATCTAATACATTTACTTCAAACTTTTTTTATGACATTAATTTTTTTAGGTAATTATGTTATACTATATAAATGTGGGTTAAATATGTCATGTAAATACAAATTTTCGATTTGTTTGAGATAAAAGTGTTACTGTAACAACCCAGCCTCATTGTGTATATTGCCCTCACGGCTTTAAAACGCGTTACACAGATTAAAGGGACTCAAGCCTTATAAACTAGGCTATGACTCCCCTAAGCGATATGAGACTAGAAATGGAGCCCTTCCCTTTCCCTGTGCATGTCCGGGGACCGAAGCGCGAACACACCATCATCCCTCCTTCCCGCGCACTGTTGTCACACTCTCCACCCCTTAGGAATACAACGTCCTTGTTGTGGCCTCACACGCGGTCTCACACGCGGTCGGGAGTCCTCCTCCCCGCGCACTGTCGCTTAGACTATCACACTCTCCACCTCTTAAAACGCGTTAGCAGTTTTTACACAAAGAAACTGCCCCCCTAAGCGATGTGCTCTCCACCCCTTAAAACGCGTTAGCAGTCTTTACACAAAGAAACTCCCCCCTAAGCGATATGAGATTAGAGAGGGACTCATTCCCTTTCCAGCCACGGTATTTTCTCTCAAGGCTTTGTTCTCAGCATAGTGGAACCATGTGTGAAACGCATTACATAAAGAGGGACCAAAGCCTTTATAAACTAGCTCAGAACTCCCCATAAGCGATGTGAGACTAGAGAATGATCCCTTCCCCTTCCCTGCCCACGTCCAGAGACCGAGGTGCAAACGCACCGTCATCCCTCCTTCCCGCACACCGTCATTTGGGCTGTCACACTCTCCACCCCTTAGGAGCACAACATCCTCGCTATGGCCTCACACGTGGTTGAGAGTCAGCTCTGATACCATTTATAATGACTCGGGCCTCACCGTGTAATATTATCCGCTTTGGACACTAAGTTATCATAGCTTTAAAACGCGTTACACAAAGTAGTGTGACAGCCAAGCGACGATGCGCGGGAATGAGGGATGACGGTGTGTCCGTGCCTCGGTCCCCTAACGTGTGCAGGGAAGAGGAAGGGTCCTCTCTAGTCTCGCGTCGCTTAGAGGGGAGTCTTGGGCTAGTTTATAGTCCCTCTTCGTGTAACGCATTTTACACATGCTTCCATTGTGCCGAGAACAAAGCCTTGAGGTAAAAAGACTGTAGCTAGAACGGTAGTTTGTTCGCCCCAAGGCGGGTGACCCAAAAATGACAATATTAGGCTTGGGAGGAGGACAATATTAGGCTTGGGAGGCTAATGCGTTTTAAAGCAGTGAGCTACACAGTGGAGCTCGGGTCGATACAGTTATAGTTGGCAAAGTTTGGAATTTTTTTTTTAGGACTTTTATCCTTATTTTATTATTTATACTTGAAGTTAAAGAGTCGGATAGAGTTTTATAATTTTGCTTGTATATATGGCTCCATTTATTTTCAAATGATTTTAAAAAAACATATTTTTTAAAGCGACAACTTATATCACTTAAAATAATTAATCGATGGGATCCATTTTTGGGTATGTTCCAATCCTCGCTTTACTTTCCAATTTCGTCCCTAATAAATACAGTGAAATCAAATTTCCATGGCAACGCATAAGCAAGGCGGATAGCAAACATATAAAGCAATTCCAATTCCACGAATTTCACCATCAAGCCGAAAACACAGAAAGAAAAAGTCAGTTTCATATTATAAGGGCAATTCGTGTATTTACAAAGGAAATTAATTTAATTTAATTAACGTACAACCTAGTGGATCGTTTCAAGAGAAAATAAGCACAAAAGCGCTGGTGAAAAATATCGGAACGATTGGTGTACCGATACGAAAGACGGCACGGCGAATGGGAGGCGTCGTTTTTGGACAAGGCAGCGGAATGCGTTCGAAATCCGGGGCAAGGGCTCTCTCGTCAGGTGGAACAATCCAGAACCGAAAGTGGAGCTGACATTGATAAAATAAAATAAAAAAAAAATAAAATAAAATAAATAAAGCAAAACAGAAAGAAAGACACAAGCACTACTTAGTGGGAGAAAAGTCAAAGGGGTGCGGTGGAAAGTCGTTTTTAGCACTGGAGAAATATAAAATTCGGAAGAAAAGATGGACTGGAACTCCTCCTCCCTCGGTGGCGGTGACGATGACGATGATGATCATGGCAGGTGCCCGAATTTTAATTCTCACTAATGATTTCGATGCGAAAGCGACCGTTTTTAGAGCACTTCCCCCCCAAAAAAAAAAAAATAAAAAAAAAATGCGAATTAATTCTAAATTTCTAATTAGTAAATGCACATGACTTTTTTGACAAATTATTAAGTTAAGAAAAATGAATTGTCAAGATAAAATGATTTTTTTGAGAAAATATTTCTTTTTTTATTGTTAAGTTTTTTCCCTCGAAATGTCCATGTGAGTTTCGATAGTCATTATCTATCTTGTCTGATGACGAAAATTCTTTTTTTTATGAATTTTTTCCCTCGGTCTAAGTTTATCTATCTTGTGTAATCGGCTTGCTTGTCACAAGGACAGAAAGGGGGGAGGGAACTTGATTTTTTTTCAAATTATATAAATCATAAATTGGTACTCTATGACACAAACCGGTACCTCTATCCGACTCGTTTCTGCGTCATCATTCTGCCCGATCTCGTGTCATGACAAATGTCGATGCACGTGGCTAACGACCATAAGACGGATCTATCGTGGACCGAGATGCTTCCAACGTGGAAAGTCCACATGGTGTCAACACATTCACGCATCTGGAAAAGGGCAACAGGTGAAATGCCGGTAAAAGGATTAAAACCTTTGGTGATAATTTTCCACGAGATGAAAATCGATCGGGGTAAATGTGTCGCGAGCGCATTGGATGCCGAACCCGCACCCCCAACCCGCACCCGACACGCGGAAAGCTAAGGGGAAATATATAGTCATTTTATAAAAGTGCTTGGCGAAAGCGGAGGGGGCACACGTGGCGGGAGGAGGGGGCGGCCATTTTCAAAGGCGGGCCACCACCGAGCACCATGATTGAGGGAATTAGCCAATTGCAGGGGTTGGTGTTGCTATGGTCGGTCGGGAGGTAAGGTACGTGCCCTCCCTCTCTCCTCTTAATTTAATCCTCGACTTCAAATCGCTGTCCTACCTTCGATTTACGCAACAAACGGACGAAATCTCAAGGAAACAGCAAAACCACGCACACAATATTCCAACGGAAAACCGACAACGGTAAAAGCGAGGGCATCGACGGTTTAGTCCGGTTCGGACTTTCAGAAAACCATAATTGAATCGAATTATTTGGGTGTGTATAAATTTCGAACTGAACTGTCCCCTGAACTAAAGACTCGGTTTGGTTTTATTTTTTTCAAATTTTGAAAAAACATTTAGTGAAAAATGGGAGAGATTGTTGAATTGTAATATTAAAAAAAAAAGGGTGATTTTAAATTTGATTCAGTAGTTAATTGAATCAAAACTATCCGAAGAACAAAAAATAGTTACTTTTTTGAATTATCCGAGGTGAACCGAAAATATATAAAAGATCGGTTTAGATTGGTTCTAATTCGGTCCTGATACCCATACATGGAAGTCGAGTTCTCAAATGGAGATCGTCAAATGGGTGTCTAAGTTCAAGCCTCCCAACATATCAAGTTGATATAAGTTCGCCAATTACAGCACGGCGGGTCTGTTAGGCAGAAAGTTCCGGCATGGGAAGGGTACATATCGATAGGAAGAGCTTTAGAGCCTATCGCGACTGTCTTAAATGTGTACGAGCTTCGAGCTTGCTCGATCGGCGATTGGCGCAAGGAATCATCAAAATGTTTCGCCATTTATGTGCGCGCTTTCGAGAATCAAGAAACCAAATGGATCATGTCTCGTTTCGCCATTTATGTACAAGATCATCAATGTCAGCATGGCACGAGAGGGGAGACAATGCGTGTTTTATAAAGGCAATCTCAGAGAAAAAAGCCGCTTTGCTGAGCGCAATCCCGTATAGACAACTCCGGTAACCATGTACAGACAACATATTTCAGACCCCAATTTGCTAAACCTACTTCACAGGCCTCTCTCTTCCTAGGAGTATTTACACAGTAACGGAACTGCGATGTACAGAATGGGCGACAGTAACACAGACCGATGAATGAATGGAAAAACGTGGTAGCAAATTCGTGTAAGTTTTGGAAGCAACCAAATCCTCGCCTCTTCTTTCCTGATGTCTCATCCTCCTTTAGCGCTCCCAACTAGGAGTTTCCCACATCAACCCCCTAAAAAACACAGAATGTGGGAGAAAAGATCCCAGCCCCTTAATGGTAGCTTCACGTTCCACCGCCGGCGTAACTCTAAATGGAAAATGGAGTGTCAAAAAATATGCGACCCGTTCATCTAACTCCACACCGTTCGCCTCTTCGATTACTATCAGTCCTGTTCAAGCATCAAAACCCATGTTTGCCGCAAAATCCTCGTTTTCTATTTCTGCATCAGTGAGGGTGAGGGCACGCTGCAACTTCTTAGAAGAAAACACCTCAACCTCTGCCACGTATGAGGCAGTCACAGGTCGATGATCAGAGAAATTTATTTCAGCTCTCCTATAGCAGAGTTGTCTCATTCCTTTGCCGTATGAAAGAATGCGATCACACCTGAAGGGGCAATTCAGGATTTAAATAATTATGCATATTCAACACCATAAAACATGTTCAGCTAGATCATGCCATGCTGAACAGTTAAGCCCAAGTGGCAGCGGCAGGAAAAAGAAAACAATGAAAAATCAACATATATCCGACGGCTGCTTTATGCATTTCAATGGAATCCACAGCAATGCAGAGGTGATCATATGAACAAATAGGTACTCCATAGATCAAGATATATCTTATAGCTACTGTTGCAAATCAGAGAATCTTGATTATGAATAGATAAGATCTTGAGTATGACATGCAACTAACACATCATAAAACAAGTTTGGAGTCGTGTATGTGAAAAATACATACTTTCATGTATTCAAATGTCCATGCAGTAGAACTTCTGCAGTAAAATCATGCCACTCTGTTATTCGACATCAAAGCCAGACATCTAAGTATCCACAATGGTACAATGCCATGATATAAGGAATGCCATGTATTCTCAAAGCCACGTTTCCTAGGGAACTTCATTTTGAATGCATATTTGCAAATGGCAGAGTTCTGAAGGATATCAAAGAGTAAAGCACTTCACACCACCATCAACTTGAGATCTCATGGCATTGGAGTCGACGTTAGTTTTAGTAAGCTAAACTAAAATTTGCCATGGAAGCAGGGAAAAGCAATGGTTGTAATATATGGGGATGCATCACTCGACTAATATGAAACAAACAGTAATCTGATTCAACCACTGAGAAGCATGAGCATACCAGGATGGGGTACGTCTTCCAAACTTGGGATCCTCTCCGAAATACTTCTCTGAATTATTTTCATACTTGTATGTGGGTGGGAAATTCAAAGTACCCTCGGACCACCCATCAAAAGTGCGGCCTTTTCTTAGCTCTCGTATAAGCTGTCAAAAGGTTATGGCACTAGTCAGCTGGGGTCGTATAAAATCGAGTTCAATTTGGCATTCTAAGATAAAGCTGCAATGAGAGAAAAGCAACAGCATCCCACCAAAATACATGTCGCCCTTTCGTTGCAATTTGCATTCATTTGTAGAAAACCATAGAAAAAGATGCTACGTACTAGGACAATTGGTTCATGTGGAGAATAATTCAAAAAAATTGTAGAAAACAATCTCTTAAGACTGTAAATCCTAACTTATACAGCATGACACCATCTTGCATATGCAAACTTGCTTAAGCAGCTAAAATGTCCTGAAGTAGACAACTCCTACTAAAAATGTTCTTACTAGATTGCCATTATCAATCCTATAAGGTGGGCTCTGTAGACGGTAAAGTTCATGAATACAATGGACATAGATTGACCCTCAAAACCATTGCTAATGCGGAAAATAAAAGATTGTGAGATGTGTACCTGATCTCTCTCAATCAACTTGGACCACTCCTTTTTTGAGATGAGTTCTCTTGTCTTCTCATATGACAAGTTGATCCGGTAGTTCAAGTCACCTAACCAGATAATTTTTCTGCAGGGAACATAAATTAAGGTCAATCTTCATGAAAGTAGAAAAATAAACACGGTAGAACATTCTGCAAACTAGAATTGAAAGTAGCTGTCCTCCTTTTTCCCCCAAAACGACCCACTGTCTTGAATAGGTCAATGAAGTAGATTCTTAGATTAAACAGGTCAGGCATGACTCCAACCAAGAGAGCATAACCATTATGCATCACTTCATCAGATGTGTTTGATCCTATTTTCCATCTGCCAATTACACAGTAACTATAGACAAAGGTCCTTTATGTACTCTACATCCAATTATGATATCAAACAGACAAAATCTAATATGTGCACCTAGGGACTAGGATCTGAACATTTCATCGGGTAGAGCCAAGAATTCATTAAGACTGCATAACTTGAATTTATTAGATCCTTCCAACTCCTCAATGGCATTAGATGTGTCAGCAACCAAACAATGATCCAAGTTATATCAATTGATACCAAATCATCTGCAGCTACCTAAAGCATTACAAGGGTAACATGATAAACAACTATGACTCTAATGTTTGTGTTTTCAATATATAATGAACTAAAAATCACAATCTTATCCATGCTCTCAAGGTAATCACGTATTTTTTTCAGAAAAAAGAAAAGAAAATTCTGCATGATTTAGGATGCAGCAACAAATAGTGTATGCCCTTGAAAAGGTGGTGCCAACATTCGACCTGATATAAAACCAAACAATTGAATGTGTCTTCAGTCATATAAACCAGATAAACGTTGTTCATGGAATGGATGGCAACATAATCCCACAAGAGAAAAGGGAAAACTACAGAGAGCTATACCCAGGCGCAAGCAATGTCAGTAATAGTATTACATAGAACCGAGGTGGTTTTATCTATCAGATGGCAACATTTCATTCTGTCTAAATGAGTAAGAGACAACTGATACTTTATTCCAAAGTTGAAGAGAGATGGAAACCAAAAAACATGTTTATGTGCTGAAGTGAAATGGAATGAAAACACTAATGGAAAATATATATGGACTAAGTCTTAGAACTCACTCGTGGTCGAGAATATTTCTGGGAAGTCTGATTCCAGACACTGCACGAAAGTGAGTTCTACGACGTATTTCACGCACATCAGCATTCCTCTTCAGTTCATCCCCATCTTTTTCTCCCGCGGTAAGATGAGTGCAAATAAAGCAGAAAAACGTCTGATAAATGGACATGCTGACTGATACTGATCCCTGAAAGAATCAAGTTTTTGAACATTTCTGATTATTAAAAGGTATTTGTGCAGCAAAAAGACAAGGTCAAACAAATGAAATGGTGAATGAGCCCAAAACATGGCAAGTAAGTTTCTGAATGCAAAGAGTGAATCTTAAGGCACGAGCATCCTGAACACACTATGTTACCAGGAAGCAGCACGAAATGAAAGTAACGTACTAGAATAATCTTAGTCAGCAAAAATAGTATAGAATTATCTAATAGAAGATAAAAAGAATTGCAAGTACTTCAATGGGGGGACCAACCTTGTTGCCTATGTAGCCCATAACGCCCACACCAACAGTCGACACCTTTAAGTTCTGAATGTGCCTGCGTAAGCTCCTGCGAACCCAAATTGTTAGGAATATCCCAACCATCTGCTTGCTGACTATCCTGACATAAGGTTTTTGTCTTTTCCGTTTTAAAAGGGATTCGATGTCCAGTTCTGCCAGCAACGACAGATCCAGTGGAGCTTCATTTGTAAATGACTTGAAGGAATTAACTGTTTTGAAAGACTTTGACACTTGAAACGATCTTATTGACTTGAAAGAATTTGGTCTCTCAAGAACACCCTCAGATATCAAATTTAATGGAGGCTCTGGCCAGATTAAACCAATTCTCTCAGAACCACTCAGCATTCTTGTCAATTTAGTGTTGCGCTGAGCCAATGGGGCTTCTACTTCCTCTTGTGTCCTTAAGCAATTCAATCGATCTAACCTCTTTGGAGAAGAGAATTGCCTCTCCAAGTCTTGGCCATCCAGTTCACTAAACTTGCCACCGTCAGCATTGTGTGCACCCCCGAAAGTCGTGAATGTACTTCTGTCTGTGACTGGTCTTTCCTCGCCAAAGCCATCGAGTTCATCATCAATAGGATGAACTTCCTCATCTCCATCACTGTCAGTCTCAAGTAGTAACTCCTCTTCAATGTCAGGGATGTCTTCAGATGGTTTAAACCTTGATGGAGATGGAGGATCACTATAGCATTTAACCTTGGCCTTTGTGGGTCGGACTCTGTTCAGTGTTTCACGTATGATGTTTTCCCATTTTGGTACCGGCCGGTTATCTTCAGCCCCAAATATATTTCCAGCATTTAAGGGCACAATCTCTTGAAGACTGCAATGGATAGCGTAAGTCACTACTTATGAAGCTAATACTACAAAAAAAGTTAATGGCGGTTTTATTGTTTCAGTTACTCAAAATAAGCTCTCCCAGGAAGAACCAATGAAGTACCTCTGCGGAAAATAATTCCACAGAGGTGGCAAGCTTAAAGCCTACAATCGGAACTCAGAAGTACTTTGGAAGACTAAAAGGAAGTACATACCCAAGCACATAGATGTCAGCAGGCTCACTGATGTTTAGCCACTCATCAATATCTAGATCATCGGGTGGAAGCTTTCCTCCGACATTCCATGTCCCAACGCGTATTCTACGAACAAGCAAGAATACTTAGATTTGGAGGGAAAGAAGAGATGGAAGATAACATTAAGTGGTACAACAGTTAAATCTTGAATACTGAAGTACTGCTATGTGGTTCATCCATCACACTCAGATATTGAGATACAGCTGGCTATACGCACGTACTTGATTTCTTTTGTGTTTATATACTGAGCCCGGAAAGTCTCTGACTTCCTTCTTCTCATTCTTGGAATAGTACCTGATTTCAATTCGTTCCAATTAAAGGTTAGTGATAATACGAGAAAAGGATAAAAACCATAGAATTTCGTATGAGACCATCATTTGTTTTGGAGAACAATTACGTGTTTCTGCAGTGGGAACATTACCAAGAGGATCGACTTGAGCATCATTGCTGCAGCAATTCCTAAGCCGAGACCCCCTTCCCGCATGATCAAATTCTGCAGTTCATCAACTTCAAGATTAGAAGGAACTCCTCAATACCGAAAGACTGCTAAAGACAGAACCACAGGTACTCAAAAACCGCGGACAATAATCGCATCCTTAAACCTGAATTTCAGCTAAATGAAAGAAAACCATTAAGGAAAAGAACTTCCAATACAAGCACATCCAATCTTAACAAGAACCCATAAACCTTAGGAACAAAGCAAAGACATAACAGAACCAAAGCTCACATTTTGAAGGACTCTTTTGCTAAATTTGAGAATTTGGTGATCTGGGTCAGTCTCACCTTCAATGTCGGAGACGGACTCAACGTCGTCGTCTTCGTCATCAGAATCGGCGCTGTAATCCGAATCCTTGGCGCTGATGTTGAGCCATTTGCGCACGACCACCCTCGGCCAGAACAGCTGCAGGGAGCACCAACCCAAACAACACATTTCAGCCCAACTTCTCTGCAAATTCTCTTCCCAATTAAAAATCACAGCCCCATAAACAACACAAAAGAAAACAAAAACTTTGAAGCAAATTACACCTACATAACACTCCTCTTTGCAGAAGAGCGAGGGGTGGGGAAGGGAGAGAGAGAGAGTACCTCCGGTTGATTCTTTGACCGTTCCCTCATATCTCTGAGCAAAGAATTGGCGATGACTCGAAGGTTAAATGAGAAAACAGAGGGCAAAAACAGAGGATGAAAGAGCGCGAAGTGGCGAGCAAGAATTCAATCCGACGGGAGATCAAAACGAGAGCTTTGAGGGAGGGAAGTGATGAAGGGCGTGTCATGAACAAAGGGTCGAGTAAATAACCAAAAACTACCAACAGACCGAACCGACGCAACCGGCAAGAAATGCAAAACATTAACAACTGTTGGTGGAAAGTGGAAACTGGAGAGTGGGGCCTCACTTCGTAGCTTTGCGCCAACTAAGAGTTGACCACTGTGTACTAAATTAGTTTGATCCAACGTTGCAGAATAAAAACCCAAAACCGACACTCCCAGGAGAACGCGGATTAGAAAATTGACTTCACTTTCTGGGATTACGGTATCCATTACAGACTAGAAAAAAGATTAAATTTGTGGTTTTTCCTTCTTATGGGACCCGATCTGTAGATATCGATTGGTTTAAATTAGTGGAAACGCATGTTTGGTACCGAACGTCGGAAGAGCAAATTGGCCGGTGCGGCCGGCCAGTCAAACCGCCAAAAAGCAGCCGGCGGGACCGTCGCTAGAAGCAAATGCGAAAGTTCCTTTTTTTAGGATTAGGACCAAATGGCAAAGACAAAGAAAAAGAAGGAATAATAAGGGTAAAATTGAAAGAAGCCAAAATAGGGTAAACTTAAGGAGTTCTTGCTTTGAACCTTTTATCAAAACTGGGTTTTTGATTATTTTTTTTCGCATTAATATATCGGAATCTCTCATTTAACGTCGTACCATCATAACCAGCATTCGATGGCAAAATCATTTTGAGCTATTTTCCTTTTGGCCGCGAACAAACGATGTTCTTTTTCCATGGGAATGAGAAGGTGATTGATGAAGTGCGAACAAATGGGGCCTTTGCATGGATTAAATGCCCTTCTTTTGTAGTTTCCTATCCACGCTTTGCCCACAATTAAAAAATCATTTCATATTTTTATATAAAGTTTAACGAGGCCTGAATAGTCCAAGGAGGAAAAGCATCTTACTTGATATGCCCCCACCCAATGAACACGGTCAAATCCAAAAAGCCTAGTGCTAATTCTCATACTAGTTGGTAACTAAATTAGTCGATAACGAACTCTCTCGAGTCTCGACACTAACTTACGACCCAATCGCTGCTAAACTCGCTCTGGCCCGCTTTTGTCCTCGCACCACAGGAGCAACTGGTATTTTTCTTTAAAGTTCAAAAGGACAAACCTCATCAAAAAGAGAAAGAGACAGAGAATGCAAGAGCGAGATCATTAAACTCTAAATCAATCCACGGGCAACCCACTACTTATGGACAAAAAAGGTTGCTCTCGACTTTTTTGTTCCACCTCTATTTTTAGCTTTAAAGAAACACCTTTTTCGCTTGGCTAACGAGGGCTTGCTCGAACTTCGATGTGATGGGGAGAAGCTGAATCGACGTTGGAGGCCTTTCTCAGCAGCGACAGCCCCGGGTGTTCTGGCCCAAAACGAGCAAAAGCAAAAGCGAAATTGAAATTCTGTGTGGAAAGCGATTGCCCTCTGGACCTCCTCTCCTCCATCGGTCATTATCGATTACACGATGAATTCTTCTCTTGCTAGGAGACAACTTTGGGAGCATTATTATTATAATGTTCATCGCCGCTTTGGTCAACGATCCCCCCCCCAACAATGATGACAATACATGCAGGACTGCAGGACCAAGGAGGGAGAGAGGGGGAAGAAATTCCTCGAATCGAATTTTGATTCTATGTCATCTCATAAGAGCAATTTAAAAGTAAGTTCTCCGGGACGCCCGGGAATAAAAAAAAAAAGAAAAGAAAAGGAAGAATATGAGGAGCTGGTAAATTAGGAATCGAATTTGGACTCTTACGTCATCTCATAAAAGCAATTTCTCCGGAATAAAAAAGGAAAGAGAGGAAAAAGAAGAATATGAGGAGCAGGTAAATTAGGAATCAATTTGGTGGCCGTGGCATGCGGCATGCGGCATTAACAGACAGATGCCAGCGTGATATTGGTTAGGGACCTAATTTTTTGGGTGTGGTTTCCTTTTTCCTTTTCCCCAAACTTAACCTTCTTTTCTTTTTTATGCCGGTCAAGGTCAAACGCCGTAATGTATAATATATGGTTTTGTTGTTTGGTCCGAACTGTATAATATATGGTTAAAAATTTAATAATTAGAAAGGGGAAATGTTTTATGTATGATGCAAGTGGGATTATGGTGTGTGGACAAGTCATGTGGAGGCATCACGAGCGACCGCAATGCTGATCGATAACGATGAGTAAAGCATCGGCCAAGCCGGGACCCACCCTTCGGGTCCCAGAAGAGCGACCCCATTGGGGCGGGTCCCCCGGCGGAGACACCGCCGGGAACGGCCATGTGCGGCGGACGTGGACAAAACACTGCCCGGGGTCTGCTTTCTTCCTTTTCCCCCCTTTTTTTCCTTTTCGGGGAGGTGATGAACCGGCATTTTTAGAACAGAGGATATCCCGCGCGAGATGCCCCTTTTGGCGAGAGACAAGTCGGGCTCAATTCTTTTTCTCGATTCATAAAATGAAATGAATTTATTAAAACTAACATTTTTTCTCGATAAATGAAATAAATCTATTAAAAATCTACCTCGTTATCAAGTGAAGTGACGTGCAATAATATTTCGCAGGGTGGACAGAAAAAAAAAAAGCGAGCACGCGGCAAACGTTGATAGGCGTGAGGTCAAGATTCATGCCACGGCAGCCACGCGCATTTAATTTCTGCCATTTCTCCCACACCACACCACGACAAAAGACCTGGAAATTTCGTACGAAGACGATTAAGAAAACGACACCTTGGAAGCGACGATAAATTTATGGTCTCCTCAAAATGCCAGAGACGAGAAGAAGAAGAAGAAGATCGGGGCACTAGGGTTTATTCGTGCCACAAGGATCAACTCAAACTACTCAAAACTACATATTCAACTTGCTAGACATGAACATGGAAGAGCGCTCATTAGCGACGGCCGGGGGATCCCAGAAAAATCAATCGAGCTTCGGAAAAATGACGTGTTTCCGATGCATGATGCATGCGAGCTCAAATTACAGACGATTAAATCTTTCAGAAAACCCTAATCGATAGCATGCATCATTAGGTGCCCCCGCCTCGCCACCATCCTTAAAAGAAAAAAGGGCCAACCCTCCATTACTTTTGTCCATATAATGCTCTAATTTTTTATTTTTTTTATTCATTGGTCCAAAAGGAGAATGGATCTATCCCTTGGCGATGGAAAAGAGGGAGATCAAAGCACCAAAAAAAGTAAAAGAAAATGGAGGAGGAGGAGAAATAATTAAATTGGCCTATATTTTTTTTTTTTCAAATTATTCGTCCAAAAGGGAAAAATCTATCCCTTTGTGATGGGAAAATGAAGGAGATCAAAGTACCCAAAAAGGTAAAATGAAATGAACGAGAGCATTGGCCTAAGTTCTTGAGTTACATCTGCCTGCGAAAAATCATCGAGTACTTCCGAGGAGCCGAAGAGAGCTCTATATGGGATCACATCGCGCTCAAACGATCCGATGCACAGCGATCTTCCCGCGAGCTTGAACGAAAGCTAGCTAATATGTAGGTGAGAAGATCTCGATCCGATACGGCGGAGAGGTGCACCATCGCCGGCCGGTCGAGAACATCCTCCCCAATGCAGAAACCGAGTTCTATACGTGCTTAACCTTTCGGGCAGAAGGACAGAAACCGGAGGTAAGACGCAGGCATTGCGAGGCAGATAACTTACCTCGAGTCCAGCGCAAATCCGATCTCAGCTTGGCAAGGAGGAGAAGCTCTTCTTTCCCAAAAGCCTTACCAGACGACAACTCTTCTGCGAGGTTCTTGCCGGATCCCAGGTGGGCTTAAAGATGGGGGGGAGCGGGACCGGTTTTTGCACTTGCAGAGAGACTTTCAGGCTCTGCTGCTTATATAGATATATATACTGAGAAGATAGAGAGGACTTTCGGGCTCTGCTTGACTCGTCCCTTTCCGAAGTTCAAAAGCTGCTACTGCCTCGCGCCGCGTGGTTCTTGTCCACCGAAACAAGTGCCAATCCGATAAGGAAAAAAAAAAAGAGGAGAACACTGTTTGCTTAGTTATTGTCGTGAAAAGTAGAGTATGGAAATGACCCTCTTTTGAAGCATAATAATTCCATGATATAATTCGTACAAAATGAGTGCATTTGCTCCTTTTTCAATACAAGTTGCTTCAATCATGATTCAATTTGTTTTGGTTGGCGTTAGGTTCTGAAAATATAACTATTTTGTGTTAATAGCTGCGGAGGTTGCCTTCTGTAAGGAAAATAAATAAATGAAGTGAACGTTGGCTATAATCGTTCCTCGAGTTCTGGATCGCTAATGTCACCCTAACGTAAGAAGATCAGCACATCGAAAGTCGGAAGTTTCTCCTTATTTGGTTACTGAACAAAGGCGTCGAAGCTCGCTAAGAAAATCGAATCATGAAGAACCATCTCCCACGTATTCGATGAATGCGTCACTTGGCAAGCATCCAACTCGTAACCTCTAATGCATTGGCCCTGGTAAGCAGAAACGTCCATGTCGCTGGCACAATCCAGGCGGGTGCTAGAAATTCAGTCACGGAATTTTCATTTTGGGGAGAAATTGTTGGACGGGTCCAATTGAGAGGACAGAAAATTAAAATTTGGCTGGCGCAGTGCAGACAACAGATTCTACAGGCCCACAAATGCAAATCTATGGTCAGCCTTGGTCGAGAAGTACGTCTAGAACATGCGAACCCGCCAGACATGTGTAACTCAGTTCTTCAGACTGGTCTTTCGCCACATGGAACATATAAACAATGTAGAATAAAACAAAATTGGCCCGGTCTACGGGCCATTTTGCTATCGATGGATTTAGGTTGTGAAGAGAGTTTTAGCATAGACACGATAGTGTGTACGTTGGCGAATTCCTCTTTTGACTTCCCGAACCTCGTATCAAACTTTTCCGGGTGTCGAGAGGTAGAAAAAGAGGAGGCATTGGGCTCAAGATCGTCGCAAGAGCACCCCGGAACAGGTGTGCCGAGAAAGCATTTCAACTCCAATGGCACGTAAGGTACGACTAATCTTTAATCATCATTGGGAATCTTTACTCTTACTGCGCACCTTCCGAGCAAATGATAGGACTAGCGAGTGGAAATCTAATGCTTGTGAACAAAGCAAATGATATCTCGTGGTCGACAAAAATCAAGTACGCATCGAGATTTTTTAGGATGGTAGAAAGATATAAAATCTGATTAGAAGAAGGGGGAATCGAAAGACTCACCAGATTTCACGTCCCAAAGATTGGGAGATATTAGCTTGAGTAAAGAGGAGTGAGAAATGATTATTTCGATGAGCTAAGCACGCCTTTAATTAGTAATTAATAATATCATTGATGTTATTTAGTAATATAAGTGATTATCGTTATCTTATCGATAGACAACTAGTGTCGGTTTTATATTATGAAAAACGAGGAAAATGACTATCCAATACAAAATTGGAAAAAAAAAAGGGGGAGGAAAGTAACTGCACTTGTGGATGATTGTGTTAAAAAATCTCGATTTTGAAATTTTATCTTATTCGAAAGTGCTTTTAATAGATAATTGACAATCGTTAACATATTCCTTGTAAGTCTAACTTGTCGATTTCTCCACATTTATTTACGGTTGAGATGTGGACCATAAATTTATTTTACAGCATCAATTGACTACATCGTTTCAGCATCAAAACAATGTCAAATGCTACGTGTTGTTAGATTGTGCTCGAAAATTGTACTATTTCGCTTTTTTTTGCTTGTTTTTATTTTGAAACAGAATCTACTGTT
Source organism: Eucalyptus grandis (assembly GCF_016545825.1). Lineage (NCBI taxonomy): Eukaryota > Viridiplantae > Streptophyta > Magnoliopsida > Myrtales > Myrtaceae > Eucalyptus > Eucalyptus grandis. The sequence goes on along the minus strand of NC_052617.1, from coordinate 37,801,417 downwards.
ATGGTGATGGGCTTGAGAATATTTGATATAATTTACTATTATAAGACTGTGGACAGTAGATAAATGTTAATAAAATCAGATTTTATCCTAAGCTTTATTTGCCCAGCAAATCGACGGCTTGTATTTCTCCAGTGAATTTTAATGGGTTAATGCCATAAAGAAATTCCAAGCTAATGGATCGTGTCACATTTAATTCACAATCATGCAATTTGTACCAAACATTCGTTAACGTACTCTTCGCCTTTATCTGGCATCTGAAAATTGAGTATGCTGTAAGGAGAGGTTTGCGAACCCTCGTCCCATCTTATCATGTCAAATCTTAAAACAAGACAATCAAAAGGTTCGGTGTCGTCATGTCATATCAATTTATCATGTAATTATCAATCAAAAACTTACTGCCTGGATTTAGCAAACATAAGAAAGGCTTCCCGCATTTGAACATGGTAAACTTTATTATTCTTTCACCTCGTTTTTGCTAAAGATTATTTCTTTATACCTACCTAATCAACACTATTCTGACGCGAATGATAATTATTCTGACTAAAAATTAATTTATAGAATAGATATAAATTTTTCTATTTCTATTATTGGATGAGTTTTTAAGTAAATATACACGTTTGATAATGACACGAAATTTTTATTTATAAAATAGAATTTTGTTCGATCACGATACAAGTTTTCTCTCTCCCAAGCGGTAGTGGACAGTGTAGGGGAAGTGGGGGCGGCGGTGATTGGTAATAGCGGATGACAACGAGGTAGCGATGGGGTGATAATTGGAGGTGGCATCGACTGGCATGCAATTGGCAGCAACCAATGGCAAGCGGCAACAATAGGCGAGAGGCCGACTAGTAACAAAAATGAATAATGAAAAGAGTTTTTATTTTTTATTTTTGTTAAAGAAATAAAATAATATAAAAAAATTACTTTTCATTTCTGTTCTAGACTTATTTCCGGACAAAAAAATTGTTTCGAAATTAGAAAAATGAAATTGTGTCACTAGACGGATTTATGTTCAAAAATAAATTTGGAATAGAAAAGTAGTTTTGGAATAGAAATATAATGATTATCATGTATGCCGTTAGCTGTCATCCATTGTTCGTTGTCGCCCGTTTGGGATAGAGAAATTTTGTGTCATTATCAAATAAATTTATATTTTAATAATAGAAATTTTGTATCATTATCAAGCGCGTTTTTTATTCAAAAATTCATTAAATGAATTGAAATTGGAAAAATCTATTTTTGGTCAAAAACTGATTTATGGAACAAACTCATTATAATTCATGCCCTTAGAAGAACTTGTGAGGACTTAAAAATTTATGGAAAATTTCATTATTTCCTGTATAGTTCTCATCTGACAATAATATGTTGGTTACCACATGATCGCTTGGGACTTTGTCTCCTAATCATCGGGTCACGGCCACCTACTGTTTCTCGTCGATGACGAGGCTACAATTATCTACGTTGTTAGCTAAAATCGAGAAAAATAATAATAATAATTCGAAATAAAATATAAGCTCTAAGATAATAATGTTTAAAACGGGAGTCGCATCATATGTCTTTTTTGACCTCCAGGGAAGACGACACCTGGACGAATTATTGAATTCGCCGTGTATATTTTGACTGTGCAGAGTAATAATTTAATTAATATATACTGTAGCATTAGTTTTTATTTTTTGACTTTTATTCAAGGTCCGCACATGTCTTCATCGAGGAAAAGGATAAAAATAAAATCAGTTGCCCCCATAAATATATCGACCGCGAATAAACAAATTTTCCAACCTCTTACAGCCGTTCATTAATCAATTTTCTATATTCAACTATTAAACAAAAGGGCATGGAGAAAATAAAAATATTAGCTAATAATGGGTGGAGTGCATCATTGAACCGCGCTGATAAGATAGAAAATAACCGAGACAGATGACATGAGATAAATCATAATAAATTGATAACGTAATTATGCGGTTAATTTTTTTTAAAAAATGGTCAACGGATGACATCCTCAGAAAGATGCAGCTCGTCTTCGTCCTGAATTTTCATTTTTTACTTGTAATTCTTTATATATATTTGTGTCGGAGTGTTTTTTTTTTTTAAATGCGCACCTATCTAATGGCAAGTGAAGATGCTTTGTCGATGTTGTCGTATATAACCATCCACGCTCGCCAACCAAATGCATCATGCTTCGTCAACCTACGTACATAAATTTTTTTATTGGCTCATTTTTTTTAAAACGGCTATTTTTTTTTAAATTATAATTTTTCGGGAAACAAATGGAACTAAATTTTCCAATTTCACGTCTCATCACATCTATGCCTTGTCTTTACATAACCTGAAACACGCCCATCATAGAGAAAAAAAAAAATGAAAAATATGAGAATGGTGTATACGTGCCACGAAGAAGATTCAATCCGAAGCAAATAGACAATGCTTACGCCAGGTTTTATTACCCAAAAAAATGCAAATCAACTTAGCATTAGTTATCCAAGAAGAGAAGGACACTAAAAGTATTAGAACTTTTATATGACATTCAATTTAATATCAAAAATTTATTCCAAGTTAAATAAGTGCCAAATTTTTTGAAAAATAATCTTTTCAATGATAACTTCGGTTTGTTTGGCTAGCAATTTGACATGGCCTTTTTTAATTAGTTTCTTGAGCCGATGTGGCTTGCATTTAAACCCTAAAACAATGCCGTTTGGTATCTTTCTACCAAATAAGATTCCTAAATTCCCAAATTAAAAGAGAACCCCCGATTTTTTAACCCTAAACTACTAGTGAACCCAAATTTACTCTCTATTTTGATTTGCCCCCAAAATTAATAACTCGATCTTGCAAATAGAGAGCAGGGGCTTTAGCAGTGGTTCACAACCCCCAATTTTTTCCCTCGCAAGCCTTAATTTTCTCTCACAAACCCTAATTTTTCCTGTATGAACCCTAACATTTCCCTTACGAACCTTAATCTTCCCCTCCAATTGATCAACGCAAGGGAAGAAATGCACCTTTACCATGGGTGCGAGCAAGTGACGAAGAGTAGATGGCAAGCAAGGGCGAGCGTGTGATGACAAGCAAACGACGGCAAGCGAGCTACAGGGAGAGGTGCGAGGAGGCTGGCCATTTTACTCAAATTCATATGATGTCGCTTTTGCCTTGGACGGCTTGCAACATCGTTTTGTTCATTACCCTAGCCACGTTGGACTGAATAATGTCGTTTCATACATCTACGCGGATTGGGTTTTAAATATAAGATATGTCACTTAAATTTTTAATTTAAAAATATTACGTAATCAATTTGGTTGGGATTTTTCACTGTTAGCAATTAAGTGATTGTTTTTCTCTAATTTAACATTTAAGTGAGCTAGTGAAATTTTTTTAAATTAAAGTGAATATTGTAGACAAGTTTTGACACTTCTAGTGTCATTCTCCTATTATCTATGTTTTTTTTCAAAGTTGTTTGTGATTAAAAGCTTTCTTTGGCTTTTCATACTTATACACATCTACTGTCCTAAAGTGAAAAATGAGATAGGTTACAAGCGTGGAAGTAATAACCACTTGATAAGATTCTTTGATGATCTCATTTTCTAATTGGGTCCTTAGACATGCCTATCATCACTTAATTTTATGGATGTTGATATGTGATTCTCGAGGGAAATTTTGCGAAATCACTGTCCACCCTTTAATTTATTTTTTCCTATTCCGGAATAAAGTTGCACTTACATGTTCAATTTAACGAAGAATCTACCTTATTTTATTCAATTTAACTAGAATTACAAATGAATTACAAAGGGGAGGAGACAACTTTCATCATGAGCTGGCAAGATTAGACTAAAATGGCAAAGAATTTTAAAGCAAATTAGAAGAACTAAACAAATGAAATAAAGTTGTTCTTAGACACGCCTATCATCACTTAGTTTTGTGGACATTGATACGTGATTCTCAAGGGAAATTTCACAAAGCCATTGTCCACCCTTTATTTTATTTTTTCCTATTCCAAAATAAAGTTGTACTTACATGTTAAATTTAATGAAGAATCTCCCTTTTTTATTTAGTTTCACCAGAATTACAAATGAATTACAAAAGGGAAGAGAAAACTTTCATCATAAGCTGGGAAGTAGACTTAAATGGCAACGAATTTTTAGGCAAATTAGAAGAACTAAACAAGTGAAATAAAGTTATTCCTAGACACGCCTATCGTCACTTAATTTTATGGACATTGATACGTGATTCTCGACGGAAATTTCGCAAAGCCATTGTCCACCCTTTATTTTATTTTTTCCTATTCCAGAATAAAGGTGTACTTACATGTTAAATTTAATGAAGAATCTCCCTTTTTTTTATTCATTTTCACCAGGATTACAAATGAATCAAAAAAAGGGAGGAGAAAACTTTCATTGTAAGCTGGGAAGGTTAGACTAAAATGGCAAATAATTTTTAGGCAAATTAGAAGAACCAAACAAATGAAATAAAGTTGTACTTAGACACGTCTATCATCCCTTAATTTTATGGACATTGATAATGATTCTCAAGGAAAATTCTGCGAAGCCATTGTCGACCCTTTTTCTCCCTCTTCAATAATAAAGCTGTACTCCTTTTTTTGGACAAGAATAAAGCTGTACTTACCTGTTAAATTTAAATTAACGAAGAATCTCCCTTTTTTTTATTCAATTTCACCAGAATTACAAATGGAATACAAAAGGGAGGAGAAACTTTTATCATAGGCTCACAAAATTAGACTGAAATGGCAAAAAAAACGTCTATTTAGTCAAATCAAAAGAACTAAACAATCCTTTTTAAGGATTATTTCAATTAATCTTCTTGGGGTCCTTCCACCGTCCCGTTCATCCAAAACCGGATAGCTCGTGTATAATAAGAACAAAGGGATCGTTGTTTTCACCAATACGTCGTTTTCTACCCGAAATCGTCCTAATCTCGACTACATTCATTATTATTAATTTAGTTCATCAATCTCATTGAGTTATCAGCTTTATTTGACTTACTTGTTAACTGTTTTATATTTGTCATGTCATTTTAGAAATTATCAACCTCAATTAGAGCGATTGTCAATTTTTCTCTAATTAAATTATCATTTGATTTCTTATTATCAACTTTAGTTAATGACATTTTTATCTTTTTTAATTACATATTTCTCTAATCATCGACAAAAAAACATTTCTCTTATATTTTACTTGCTTTTATGTGTCTTAGCGATTATTTGTCTTTTCCAATTGTACGTCATTTGTGCAAGTCATCTACCCTTGACTTATAATATAATCATTGGCCTCCTACTGTCGTCCTGGAGGTCTAATGCAATTTAATTTATTAATTAAGATATTAAATTTTTAATCTATTCTCATTTTGGACCACATCAGACAGGCGACAACCATTGCCACATATTCCTCTTGCGAAATTTATTAATTATTGGTTAGATTTATTAATGCTTGTCAGAATATTATTTGTGAGCATATATGACGACAGCTAATATGGTGTCAGAATTATACTCGCACATCGTTAGAGCTCACACGATGCCTATCAACCTTTTGATGACCTTACTTTTTTTTTTTTTAACAAAGTGCAATATGAAATTATTTTTCAATATGATGGAGAGAGATATATTAGGTTTGATCTATTAATGACCATGCGTTAGTATGGTCGTGAAAGTTACACGCTATTGATTTTCAACCGGGAAAATCTTATCTTCCATAGTCAGATAAATCTAATAACGTGGAGATGAAATCACATAAATTTTATCCAAGATTCTGATGATCTAAGCAATAGCATAGAATCATAAAAATTTAGCTGATTATTTTTTCCATCCAATCAATAGGGACCGCGTGTTTGGAAGATTGTGAAGTTTTTGGGTCCAATGACCGACGTTAATTGACGAAAATTGAGAAATTTCCACCAATCACGTGGGACCTAATGTCTTAATCAATCAACCGCAATCTTTTCTCGTTCCAGAAAGAAAAAATAAAACTTAAAAATAATCAGAGCCTTTCTCCAAACGAGGCAAAGAGATTTTGGCAGCTCCTTACCATAAGGTTCATCCGAGATCCTGTGTAAGGAGGACAAAAATGAAATGTTCAAGATAGACAATGAGCTCACCGAAATGTGGTCACAGAAATTTTTTTAGTGATGGCTCGTTCGTGATTGGTAGAGCAGGTGATCGAGTGGCTATCTATTCGAGTTGCTGAGATATGTGAAAAGAGTGCACACCAAGCGTTTGGTGAAATGTCTAGTAGAAAGGTCATTTTATAGATTAGCAGTTGGCTGTCTCTTTATATTAGTTTTTTCGCTCGAGGTATTAGATAGTTGAGGAGTGACTCTTGCCATGTTAGCGGAAAACTGGAGGCAGGCCAAATTATGTCCCCTCTGTATCCATGAAAATGATAGCGTGGAGCTCTCGAGGCATAGTCGTAAACTCGACGGTGAGAGAGTTGAAGGCCACATGCCAATTTTGTGACCTGGATATTATGCTTCTATTGATGACAACATGTGATGCTAGATGGATAGAGATTCTTATAAGAAGGATTGGATTTACTAGTCCGTCTCTATACCAGATATAGCTTTATCCTTTTCCTATACAGAATAAAACCAATTCTATACAGAGGTTTCCAACAAATAAAACCCAGAACAATTGTGGTGGCTGTCGTTGGTGAATGCAACTCCCTATTGTGGGCTTTAACTGAGTGTTTAGGGAAGACTCCACAAGTCGGGTTCGAAACTTTAGGTGAAGGTTGGATCGGAATTAGAGACTTCAATGAGATTATTTATGATTCCAAGGCGTCCAATAGAAGGGGTCCAGGTCCATCCCTTCACTTTTTAGTGGACTTTATGGAAACATTAGGTTGTGTTGATCCTGGGTTCAAAGGCAAACCTTCTCCTTGGACAAATGGTAGAGAGGGCTTTGCAAGCGTTAGGAAAAAGACTTGATTGAGAATTTGTTCAACATCATGGTGTGAGAAATTCCCTCGGGTAGGGGTTGTCCACTTACCAGTGGTAAACTCGGATGATTCTCCTATTTTGCTGAATCCAGCTTCTCTTGAGGATAACTCAAAACGTCCTTTTAAATTCGAAGCCGCATGGCTATGGGACTCAACTTGTGTTTGTGAAGTGGAAAAGGCTTGGAAAACAATGTAGGAGACAATTCACTGACCACATGGCATAGGAAGCTGAAATCGAAATACCTCTCAAAAGGAGTAATAAGGAACATTTTGATATTTCCCAACAATACCTCAGGGAATTGATGGTAGCACTTGATTCCATTCAAACGGATAACCATTCAGAGGAGAATAGCAAGAGGGAAAAAGAAATCAAAGCGGCTATTAATGAGCAATAGGAGAGATTGGAGATGTTTTGGAAGCAAAAATTGAGACAATCATGGCTGCTGGAGGGTGATCAAATTACTAAATTCTTCCATCTTTCTACCACTATTAGAAGGCCCAAAACTTACATCATGACAGTCCAGGATGATGGAAGCCGGTGGATTACGAATATGGATGAAATTAAAAGCTTCTTTTTATGTAAAATACAGAGCTCTTCTCGGGATCATCACTTGATCCACATCCTCTCATTAGGGAACTCTTCCCTAAGATTGTTTCTGAAGAAGAGAACTTGGATCTTTTGACGATTCCGACGGAGGGTGAAGTATATAGCGTCTTGAAAGAGATGGCCCCTCTTATATTATCAGGCCTAGATGGATTCCATGTCATTTGCAATATCACAATTTACATTATCAAAATCAGAAGAGAACCAGCGTTCGTATCCTAGAATAGGATTTGATGCATTTGAGAAGATGAGTAGGCAATTCGAGGGGTTGATGGATTGATTGGTCCCTTTCACCTTGTAAAAATAATTGTGTTTTTCTTTCCTAGCAAGTTTCAAGGCGGATGATTATCAATATAGAAAGACCCTCATTAACAATCACCAGAATTTGTGCTTTCCTCTTTCAAGACGCCGAGGATAATAAACAACATAATAAAGTAAATGAATCCACTCGCCATTATATGGCATCGAAACTCTTAAGCTTCTCTTTTGCGTTCGCAGAAGAGAAATTGAATATAGCTAAATGCCTGCATATTCCCCAAAAAATCTATTTCCATCCATCCAACTCATTTTTCCATGCAAAAATGCCATTCAGGAAAAAAAGAGTTTACTCCCATTTGGCATACAATTATTTTTTGGGGAATGATTTTCCCTATAAGCTATCAAAAAGATAATCTCGATAAATACTTTTACTTCATCTCTAGAACCAATTCTAGATTTGAAAAAATAAAAGAAAAGAAATTCTATATCAATTCACACAGTGATTTATTTGGATGGATGGAATGATGTACCGTAGTGCAGCTAAAAATCCCTATTTTTTGGATGAATCTTGATAGATATCAAATGTAGGTAGAAAGATTAACAAGGAGACAAGTTTGGCAAAGATTAGCTATATACATTGTTGTAGGGAAAAGTATCAAAAAAGTCTTAAATTTATTGCATCGACACAGATTTAGTCATAAACCTTTCTTTCTTTCTTTCTTCTTCTTTTATTTTTTTGCTTTTCTTTTCCTATGGACTATGGCTGGCCCAATATCAGCCATGGTTAGTGATTGGCCATGGGTGACAATCTCCCTCGCCGAATCTAACGAGGGCACAACCCAACGGCCTAGGCAAGGGTCACCCTCACAGAGTTTGGCAAGGGCTGCTCTTGTAGCTTTTGGTGAGGACGTGATGGTCTAGCCTTCACCAAATCCGATGAGGGTGCATGTGGCCAAGAAGGGTCGTGACGCCTCACTGGCCCTTGCTTATGGCTGGTCATTGACCATGGTTGGTATTGGCCACAATCCAAAGAAAAAGAAAAGAAAAAAAAAAGAAGAAGAAAAAGGTTAAAAAATAGTATAAAAAAATTATTTAAAAATGTCCATGTTAGTGCCAATTGTGCTACAGAGGACGGCCGGTGTCTATGTTTGTAATTTCTTGCCTAAATTGATCGGATAGACTAAATTGGTACTAATGTAAAATGGTTTATGATTAAATTGGTTTAATTAAAAGGTTTGGGTAAAATTGGTATCCATATGATAAGTTTATGATTTTTTTAGTATTTTTTCCAATTGTTGGAAGAATTTATGGAGAAATGAAAATCGAGAAAAAAGCATGGAGAAAGAAAATTGACAAGGCGTATCAATAATACATCTTAAAATTAGTGATTTTCACGAATCAATATCTAATTTAATGCAGTTTGTTTTTCTGGAAAATACGTTCCCTAGATATAATGTCCACTTAGTCTCGTAATAAGAGAAGACGAACAAACTGGAACTTTGTTAATAGCTGACAAATAAAACAACGAAGAAGAAAGCAATAATAATGATAATCTCTTCAAAAGAGGAGTTAAATATAAGTGATGAAGAGGAATATCCGCGCGACTTCTCGCCAAAATAAAATAATACTAATAATAATAAATACAGATAAGTAGATAAATAAATAATCGAGCTTGTTATTATACTTATGAAGTATCATAATATGTGTAGTCAAATAGTCAAGATTAAACAGCCCACCATCACGAGGGAATATCATATATTTTGTTTATTATGTAGAAAATGAATAATTTGATATTAGGGTTAATACCCTAAAAAATCCCAAACTAGTATATTTGTGACAAATTTACCCCAAATTATTTTTTTGACCATGAAAAACTCCAAACTGGTACACCTCTAACAAATTTACCCCGACTAACCATAAAAAACTCTAAACCGGTACATTTATGACAAATTTACCCCAAACTAATTTATTTGACCGCAAAAAACTCCAAACTGATAAATTTGTAACAAATACACCCTTCGCTAAATTTGATTAATACAAAAAAAAATCACAAAAATTGTAAACTATGACAAATGGAGCATAAAATCCCAAATTGATATATTAATCGACTGTCATGTGTCATTTAACTTAATAATTTGATAATAAAATTTAATAAAAACTAACATAGAGTAAATTTGTCACAAGTGTATCAGTTTGGAGTAAATTTGTCAAAAATATACCAGTTTGGGGTTTTTGGTGGTAAAAAAAAAATAATTTGGGATAAATTTGTCACAAATGTACTAGTTTGGGGTTTTCAGGTATTAACCCTTGATATTACGAGTATAAGAAAATGAACAATCTCGAAAAGTATTATTTTAAGTGATCATTTGTATTGCTTGAATAAAAATTAGTTAATGAAAAATACAAGAGATTGTTTTTAAAAATATATATTTTCTCAATCATTCAAGTTTCGCGAAAATAAAGCCTATATATAGAATTATCCAAGCTCATCAATATTGAGTAGAAATATGCAAAGCCTAATTAATTTAGTCAAATAACAACACCGAGGTGTAATGCCTTCTCTCATATATTGTAATACCGTTTTCCAAAAACTTAACTTTCTATCAAATATCGGCTTTCGTTTGCAGACATCTTTTACTAATTTCATATGAACTACAGGACATATTATGATCCAAAATAATATACATGCTATTTAACAATTCCAAAAGAAGGACATTAAATATCCAATATGCAAATAATATAGATAGATTGGACTTTGAGTTTTTTCAAAGTGTTTTTACTCAGTAAGAATGCATGCAAACTCTTTTATTTGCACACTAAAGCCCAAGTTAGCCTCCTTTTTTTAAAAAGGAAATTTACTTATCTCTCTTGATTTGGATTTCGCACAAAATAGAAAAGATTAATCAAATCAATAATGTGTCATAGAAAGTAAAATCAGTATAATTTTTTAATATTAAGGATCACAATTTTTCATATGAATTTATCAAGAAAACCTAACCTAATTGAACACGACATAATATTGCTGCGACCTAAATTTCGTGTGCACTATCTAAGTTTAGGCTAATGGACTACTAAGTTTTTAAACTTAACTCGGGCTCTCCTAAGCTCATACCAATTTGCGACTTAAGGTTTAAATATTTAACATGCAAATGATTATTATTGATTTATGGTAGGTCAATTAAAGGAAAAATGTCACAAATGGTCCATATACTATTACTTAATGTGCAATTTCGTCAATGAACTTTTGATCGGCTCAATTTGATCTATGAACTATTGATAAATGTCCGATTTGATCCATAAATTTTCGATTGGCTCAATTTGATCCTGAACTATTGATAAATATCCGATTTAGTTATTCGTTACTATTTTTCTTTTTCTTTTTGTTTATAGTAACGAAATTAAAATAAAAAAGAAAAAAATAGAAGAAAAAAATAGTAACGAAAAAAAATAACAAAAAAAAAAAAAAAAACCCTAGCGGGTACTGTTCATCTTCCTCGCGGAAGCAGCCTTGCCCGCACCAGCCACTGTGCCGGCAGACCCCGACCGCACCGGCGACCCACGAGCCCTCTCTGCTCCATCGCCGCTCCACCAGTCTCGCCCGCCGCCCGTCGACCTTGCAACGCCTCATTCGCCCGCAACTTCCAGATCCGGCGACCTCCGCGTCCCTGCTGCACCTCAACGCTCTGCTCGACGACCAGCGACAACTTGACACTTCTGCTACCTCGCCGAGCCGATCCTTGCCACCGCGACCCAGCGCTCGATGTCCCCCGCTCCAACTCGTGCCGACCTGCGACGCCATCGTTGTCCCGATCTCGCCGCTCGAGTATCCGACGCCGGTAGATCTGAGAACCCCGCAGTAGCCACGACCCGAACGTCCCTGCTTGCCTCGGCCCGACGCTCAACCGCTGCCGTGCCTCTGTCCCTGCCGCGACCCGACGCCGCCGGAGCCCACACCGCTGATGCTCGCCTCTCCCCGATGTCCGACAGCAAACCTCGCGCCCCGCGACGCCCCTCGCCGGTGCCCTGCCACGCCGGAGTCCCTCGCCGGTGTCAACCCTCGCTTTCCCGCGCCGGACGTGCTGCTCGCCAGAAACCCTCGCTGGCCACTCCCCTCGCCGGAGTTCTGAACCGGCCAAGATTTCTTTTCTTTTTTTTTCAAAAAGAAAGAAGAAAAAATTAAATTAGGTATATTTATTTTATTAGGCAAGTTTATTTTATTTTATTTGAGATATTTCCTCATCCATGCCCAGTGCGGGCAAGGCTGCTTTCGCGAGGAAGATGAACAGTACCGCTAGGGTTTTTTTTTAATTTTTCGTTACTATTTTTCTTTTTCTTTTTTTCATTATTTTTTTTATATTTTCAATTTCGTTACTATAAACAAAAAAAAAAAGGAAAAATAAGTAACGAATGACTAAATCGACATTTATTAATAGTTCAAGGACCAAATTGATCCGATCGAAAATTTAGGGACCAAATCGAACAATTATTAATAGTTTAGGGACGAAATTGAATTCGATCGAAAATTTAGGGACGAAATCGCACATTAAGTAATAATATATGGACAATTTGTGACATTTTCCAAAAAAACAAAAGAAACCCTAGCAGGTGCCCTTGCTCGCACCGGCCAATTATGCATGGGGAAATATCTCAAATAAAATAAAATAAACTTGCCTAATAAAATAAATATACCTAATTTAATTTTTTCTTCTTTCTTTTTTTTTCAAAAAGAAAGAAATCTTGGCCGGTTCGGAACTCCGGCGAGGGTTTCTGGCGAGAAGCACGGCCGGCGCGGGAAAGCGAGGGTTGACACCGGCGAGGGACTTCGGCGTGGCAGGGCACCGGCGAGGGGCGTCGCGGGGCGCGAGGTTTGCTGTCGGACATTGGGGAGAGGCGAGCAGCGGCAGTGTGGGCTCCAGCGGCGTCGGGTCGCGGTAGGGACAGTGGCACGGCAGCGGTTGAGCGTCGGGCTGAGGTGAGCAGGGGCGTTCGGGTCGTGGCTGCTACGGGGCTCTCAGATCTTGCTGGCGTCGGACACTCGAGCGGCGAAATCGGGACAACGATGGCGTCGCAGGTCGACACAGGCTGGAGCGGAGGACGTCGAGCGTTGGGTCGCGGCGGGAAGGATCGGCTCGGCGAGGTAGCAGAAGCGTTAGGTCGTCGATGGTCGTCGGGCAGAGCGTTGAGGTGCGGCAGGGACGCGGAGGTCGCCGGATCTGGAAGTTGCGGGCGACTGAGGCGTTGCAAGGTCGACGGGCGGCGGGCGAGACCGGTGGAGCGGCGGTGGAGCAGAGAGGGCTCGTGGGTCGCCGGCGCGGTCGGGGTCTGCCGGCGCAGTGGCCGGCACTGCGCCGCGAGGAAGATGAACGTTTTTTTTTTTTTCATTACTATTTTTTCTTCTATTTTTCGTTTTTTTTTTTTCAATTTCGTTACTATAAACAAAAAAAAAAAAAAAAAAAAAATAGTAACGAATGACTAAATCGGACATTATCAATAGTTCAGAAACCAAATTGAGCCGATCGAAAATTTAGAGATCAAATCGGACATTTATCAATAGTTCAGGGATCAAATTAAGCCAATTGAAAGTTCATGGACGAAATTGCACATTAAATAATAGTATAGGGACCATTTGTAACATTTTTTCAAAATATTTCAATAAAATAGAAGGAATCAAATAAAATTGAGCTGATTGTGAAATTACGTTCCGAGTTGCAGTCTTCGTTTAATGCAACAGAAGATGAAAACTTGAAAGTTATCATGGAAAGCGGCTGTCTGAAATCATTTTCGTGCAGGGTGGAGCGATTTCGAAAGCGATAATTTTTCGAGAGGAAATTTTGAGAAAAATTGGTGCAAAACTTCGTGGAAGAATTCAAAAGAGGGAGTGGTCGAAGTCAACAGGGCTTCTGCTGAGAAAAGACAAAACGGAAGAGGGTAAAGAGAGAAAAGGGAAGAGATGACGTCAGAGCAGAGGGAGAGAAAAAAAGAAAAAAGCAAAATAAAGTCACTGTTCATCTTCCTCCTGTGCACCCACCGCACGCGTCTCCCATCGCCGCCGTGCCTCTGTACCCGCGACCTGCTGCTGCCCAGCCCGACGCCGGAGCTCCGAAGGTCGCCGCTCCTGACCTCGCCGCGCCACCGCACCGCCTCCGTCCGAGCGCCCGCGCCACTTCTGCTGGACGCCGCGCCCCTGTGATCCGTCGATCGCCGCCACAGCAACCACTTCCGTGCCACCATCCTGGACACCGACATCCGCGAACCACCTGCCGCTCACCTCAACCCAGCACCTGGTGCCCTCGCCGTGTCCCCGCACCACCGCCAGCGCCTGCACCCGACGCCACGTACCGGCGACTCACGACTGCCCGAGCGCCGCGACCCACCTGCCGCTCGCGACCTCTGCCAGCACCCGACGCCTGCTGACCCGCGACGCCGGAACCGAACGCCGAGCCACCACACGCCCGTGTGACGCCACTGCTGCCGGCCACCACTGCTGCCCGAGCGACGCACACCACAGCAACCGCCTGTCCGCCAGCAGCCCGTGCCTCCCGTGCACGTCGCCGCCGCACAGCCTTCGCCGGAGCTCCGACGCCGGCCACCCTCCTCTCCGGCTGTCCCATCAACGTTGCTGTTCTCCTCCTTAGGTAGTTTAGTTTATTTTAATTTTATGCTATTTTATTATTTTTTTAAAGTTTCGTTATTATTGTAAGGTAGTTTTCATTTTATAAATATTATAGGTATTATCCGTAGGGTTTTACCCAAAATTATCATAATTATTTATTTGATCTGTCGTCAGATCATTTTTTTTAATTATATTAATTTTTGGATATTTTGGTAAAATTTCAATTGTTAAATCATTATAATTATTAATTTGATTCGTAAAAATTAATGATTGAATCGTCAAAATTCGGGTGTCAACAAATATAATATGATTCATTTGAAATTGACATAATTGACAATTTATCATAAATTTTAGGTAAAAAAACGTTTATCGTCGCATCAGAATAGTTTGTAATACAAGGATTTAAATCAAATATTGTGATTATGTGAATTTTGATAATTAATAATTTTATGTTTCCTTTTTCTCCCTTTTACTGGCAAGTTTCATTTTCAATGGGAATCCCGCTCGGTGAGATTATCCCACCGAACGGGATTTTGATTTCCTTAGCAAAATATGGGGTGTAGATTGCACCGTTGCCCCTGGCACCGGCAGTGCTGTCCGCTAAGACTTTTATCCTTAAATTTAATGCGAAGTTATCAACCACCAACTGTCGCCATTTACAATGGCGCCTACGATACTTAACACGTACAGGTGGATCGATTTATTGAAGACCAGCGGCGGCGCCTGCATGAAAACCGTGCAAAGCAAAGGCGAAGAACCTCCAGCATATATCTATATATATATGTATTGCCAGCCCCAACCAAAACCAGAAGCCCTAGCGTGATCTCCTGCTAAGACATGAAACTCATCAAACGCGTCTTCCAAATCCTCCAGATCACCTCCGCCGCATGCCTCTTCATCATCTCCGCTTTCCTCCTCCTTCCCCGCATTCGCTTCCTCTCTCCCTCTCCTCTCTCCTCGTTCGTTCCTTTCGCATGCGTCGGCATCGGCATCGGCATCGTTGTCCTCCGCCGGTGCTACTCTCGCCCGGCCCCGGTTTTCCTCGTCGACTACTCGTGCTTCAAGCCGGGCTCCGGCCGCAAGTGCACGTATGGAGTCTCGGAGAGCTTCGTGCGCAGGAGCCAGCGCTTCAGCCCCGAGAGCGAGGACTTCATGCGGAAGATATACCTCAAGTCGGGCCTCGGCGACGAGACGTACGGCCCGCCCTTCATGTTCCGGGCCGACTACGAGGAGGCGAGGCTGGAGTCCGCCGTGCAAGAAGCCCGGGAAGGCATCTTCTCGGCCGTCGACTCGCTCCTCGCGAAGACGGCCGTCCACCCTCGTGCCATCGACGTGCTGGTAGTCACGTGCGGCAGCTTCTCGCCGACGCCATCTCTCTCGTCACTTATTGTGAATCGGTACAAGCTCAGGCCCGACGTCAAGGCGTATGACTTGAGCGGCATGGGATGTAGCTCCGGCGTGCTCTCTATAGACCTGGCGGCGAAAATCCTGCGTCAAAGCGGTGATGTCCATTATGCCCTCGTGGTGATAACCGAGAGCATCAGCCTGAACTGGTATTTTGGGGACAACCGGTCGATGCTCGTGACCAACTGCATCTTCCGTGTCGGCTGCGCCGCCGTATTGTTGAACAATGAGGCAGCCCGCCGCCCTGCTGCCAAGTTCGAGCTCGTTCGCTCACTCAGGACTCACCATGGGGCGGACGACCGCGCTTACAGGGCCGCGTTCCAGGAAGAGGACGAGAAGGGAAACACGGGGGTTGCGCTCACCAAGGATTTGATTCGTGCCGCCGCAACTAACCTCCGGGAGCACATCAAGATACTCGCTCCCCGGGTCCTGCCGCTGAGCCAGCTAGTCTCCTACGCATGCTCGGCGCTCGTCTCGGCATTATCTCGCGGGGATGTGAAACCGGCGGTGCCGGACTTCACGACGTGCTTTGAGCACATTTGCATACACGTGGGGGGGAAGGCAGTGATCGAGCAGGTGGGACGGGTCCTGCGGCTGAGCGACGAGGCCACCGAGCCGGCTCGGATGAGCCTGCATCGGTTCGGCAACACGTCGAGCAGTCTCGTGTTCTATGAGCTGGCGTATTTCGAAGCGAAGAGGAGGATCGAGAGAGGGGACAGGGTGTGGATGCTGGCGTTCGGGACTGGATTTAAGGTGGGAAGTTTGGTGTGGAGGTCGCTGAGGAGTTCACGCGAGCAAGAGGAGGAGGATAATCCATGGAACGATTGCATTCATAGGTACCCAATAAGTGCTACCTGAAAGTTTGTCAGACTTAATTCTAAGTCATAAATTGGGCGATTTTTTTTTCATAAGTACAGTGTTTTTAAGATCACCTAACTTATATGAAGTCAAATGAACTTAAATGAATTCACTGTTCATTTGACTTATAGGGAATTGTGGTTGTAAGTGGATCGAAATCTTCTCGATTTACAAGGTAAATTTGAAGTCGTGGATTACACTTTTTGAGAAAACAACAAACAGTGGCATTACTCACGAGTGAAATAGGAGGATGCAAATCTATTTCCCATTGTTCTTACCCTGTTCTTTCTCTCTTCTTTTCTACCGTGCATCGTTAGTCACCAAAAAAAGAAAAAAAGAAAAAATAAATTAACACAAATAATTCCTGAACTTTAGCCCAATTTATAATTTGGTCTATCAACTTTTAATTTATTTCCTATGATCTTTGAATTTTAATTCAATATATAATGTGGTTTATGAACTTTTAATTTGGTCAATATAGTCTTTAAACTTTTCTTATATATTCAATACATTCTCTGAATTATATGAAAATATTCAATGTAATTCTTCCATAATTCAATGTTCAATGTAATTCTTCCATAATTCAAAATCAGGAATTACATTGAGCATTTTCATATAACTCAAAAACTGTATTAAATATGTATCAAAAAATTCAGGGATAGGATTGAATAAATTAAAAATTCATGAACCAAATTGCACAATGGGTTAAAGGTTATAGATCGTTTGTGTTATTATCCAAAAAAGAAGAAGAAAAAGCTGCCATCCTTCGCCGTGCGGTTGCCTTTGTCGAGCTTGACTATGATAACACTTTTGTTGAGAATCAAGCTGTTGCCAATTATAATGAACACCATCTTTTGTTATTGCAAGAACAAATAAATAACTCCACCCACACTATAACACCCACCGCTTTACGTGGCAGTTGAAAGTTCGGGCACAAACATGTGCGCCGCCTCCAAAGTTCATGAGGCTTTCGGTTCGATTTCTTCATGAATTAACTAAACACTACAGTATAACTAGAGATTCTTCATCTCATTGGGCTTAAGCCTGATTCATCACTCACAAAGAAAGAGATTACTATGTCGCTTCTCTCTCCCCTTCTCCCTTTATTACTGTCACCTTTCTTCCCACCAGAGCCCACTTTGGAAGCCCTGGCGGAGGATCCGCTCGTTCTGTAACGCGGCGAGTTCTCCCTTTAATGCGCACCTGTGGAGGACCCTGGTTTGGAAGCCCTTGCGGAGGATCCACTCGTTCTGTAACGTGGCGAGTTCTCCCTTTAATGCGCACTTGTGGAGGACCCTAGTTTGGACGCGCTACCCTTTAATGGGCACGTGTGGAGGACCCTAGTTTGTTTTCTCACCTTGTGGAGCCCTCCCTCTATAGAAGACGAGTGCTTTTCTTCATGCCCGCCAGAGATATCCCCGTGTACGTGTCCTTTCATTGTTCTCCATCTCCCGTTTTCGCTTTCCCTGCAGTTGTATAGAAGTTAAGCATGTATCAAATCTAATTTCGGAACGAGAATGGAGAAGAGCGATGCTTTATGAGATAATTGAAAAGGGGACAAAAAAGAAATCGATTGATGGGCTTTTGTACATTATTCAAGTAATTTACATATACAAAAAAGAAATCAAAATGCAAGATTCACATTTGTTTATTATTACTGTCCCCTTTTCAATTTGTTTTTAATATGGAGAAAGGAAAGAAATATTGACCTTTATTACTTTGCATAAATGTGGTATTTCTTCGACCAAAAATAAAAAAACCCAGTTTGGTATTTTTTTAATAATAAAAAACAGTTTGGTATTTAAAAAAAAAGGGAAAGTTTGGTATTTTAAAAAAAGGGAAATTGGTCAATTCTCAAAAAGTTAGGAACTAGATGAAACATTAGATGAAAGTTTATGAACTAAATTGAGCAAATCGAAAGCTTATGGATGAAATTGAACATTAAATGAAAGTTCATGGACCAAATTGAACAAATCGAAAGCTTATGAATGAAATTGAACATTAGACGAACGTTTATGGACCAAATTGAGCAAATTAAAAACTTATGGATGAAATTGAATATTAGATGGAAGTTCGGGGATGATTTGTGACATTTTCCCTAAAAGTAAAGAAAAACATAAAAGAGGAAAAAATAATAAAATAATTAAAAAAATAGAAATGAATGGTTTTGTATTAAAAATTTGAGGACAATACTAAACGTAATTCTGTCCTAGGAATAAAAAGTTTGTGCAGCTTACCAAATATTTTTAAATATTTAAAATTTGTTCTAAATTGAGAATAAAATAGAATCTTTTTTAATAGGAAATTATTCTCAGAATATAATGGTTATGTTTGTCCTAAATAGCTAAAAAGTGTGATACTAGAGTTAAATGCATTTGGCTCCAAAGCCCTTTGCTAATCAAATCAAATTATTCTACATGCCCTTTTAAGTCGAATAACAAGGTCCAAATATACCATTCAAACAAGCACATTTACTCGAGTTTAGATCAAAATCGAAATTGGTTTAATCCTAAAACACTCATTTAATTCGTTTTAATTCATTTTCATGTAATGCAAATTTAAGGATCCAAATTCCACCTAATCCGACTCGACTCATATTGTTAAGACACTTTCATATTTTACCTAATCGATAAAAGTCCATACCTAAATTGAGATGAGAGCGCGAAATGAGCGACGGGGCATGATTGAGGAAGAGAGATGAAGAATAAAGAGAGAGTAGCTAAGGTAGGTTGGGTAGTAAATTATAAATTAATTTATGATCCATTTAACATTATTCATATGGGTTAAGAAATGGGCCGACACCCATTTGCGTAATCTAAAGGCACGTTTGTTTGTGTTCCTGACCCGTGTTTATGAACACAATTCATGTTTTTTTGTTCTCAGGAACAAAAAGATAACAAAAGCGTGTTTGTTTGAGTTTTTGTTCAAAATCTATTTTTTGTTCCTAGGAACAAATTTAGAACATAAATAAGAAAAAAAAAAAAAAATTGTTTCTACCACCAACTTGGCCGCGATGATTTGAGCTCTCTCCTTCATGAAAGAGAGGAGTTTGAATTCCCATATGGTCGCTTGGGGTCTTAAGTGGGACGTCGAGGGTGGTGGGTTCTTCCGCTTATGTGTCTCCTCAGATTTACTCGCCTGCCACGGTTGTATAGGATTCTTAGGTCACCTATTTCTTGTTTTCAAACACTTTCGAGAAACAATTTTTCTCCTCTCTTTCTTTTTCTTTGGCCTGGTCGTTGGCCTCGGCCATGGCCCGGCTAAACACCGTCAAGGGCCGGTGACCTCGCCGGAGGGTGGCCGGTCCTCGGCGAGGTCCGAGTGTTTCCGGCGAGCTTGAGTCTCGCAAGTGGTTGGGCGAGCTAGGCCTCGCTAGATCTGGGCGAGCTTGAGCTCGCCTAGCCAAGGCGAGATCGACCTCATGTCGGCTAGTGAGGCTTGGCCTTGCCTTGGCCGGGCGAGGTCGCTAGCCCTCGTTGGCCGATTGCCGGCCATGGCCGAAGTAGGCGACGGGCAAAAAGGAAGAAAAAAAAAAAGAGAAAAAAATATTAAAAAATTAAAAGAAAAAAATTATATAAGTTTACTAAACGTGTTCCAGTTTACCAAACATTTTTTCAGAATAATTTTTTTTTTTATTTCTATTTTTTGGAACAATTTTTGAATAAATAAAAACGTTAACAAACGCATCATGACTACCTCATTTTGAGAAAAGAAGGGGGTGTGTGGGAAGAGTGGAAAGGAAGACAGATGAAAAGATGAATTACCGACAGGCGGTAATTTCCGTCTCGTTCAGATTCTGGAGCAGACGACGGAAGGATAAACTTAAAGATATTAAAGCAGGCTGAGCTCGCTCGCTCGCGAGAGAGACGGAGCTCTTCCGCTCATGAAGCTGCTGGTGTAGGCGAAGATGCAAACCCTCCTTCAGCCCTGCCACTCCACATCCTCCTCGCCACCCCACCGTCTCCCCTCCTCAACAACTTCCCCGTTCCTCCCCTCTTCGCCGTCCAACCTCGGCGCTTCCCTTCCGAGCCCCTCCGCGACTCCCGCCTTATCCCCTTCCCTTCTTCCGCCTCGCCCCTCTCCTCGTCTCCCAACTTCTTCGCCACCCCTTCTTGCTCTCCCAGGACGACCCGTGTCGCCCTCCGCTCTCAAAACGACATCTTCGACGGTTTCGCTATCGCCCAATCCCCCGAAAGGCCCGAGAACGAGGAGCTCGAGCTGCGGAACAAGCCCTCCCCGGTTTACGTGGACGGCGGCTCCGCTCCGGAAACGGACGAACCCGCCGGTGGGTCCGGCGAGGACGAGGCTCTGGCGCCGTTCTTGAAGTTCTTTAAGAATAAGGAGGATCCGTTGGATGACGGCGACGAGGAGGAGGGGAGGGATGAAGAAGAGGTTCTTGATGAGCGGAGCGGAAGCGATGGTGTGGGCGAGAAGGTTAGCGTAGAGTATTACGAGCCGAAGCCGGGGGATTTCGTGGTCGGGGTTGTGGTTTCGGGTAATGAGAATCGGCTCGATGTCAACGTTGGGGCGGATTTGCTGGGCACGATGCTGACCAAGGAGGTGCTGCCTTTGTACGAGAAAGAGATGGATCATCTGCTGTGCGACTTGAAGAATGATTCGGAGGCTTTCATGGCTCGCGGGAAGATGGGAATTGTGAAGTACGATGATGCGATGAGCGCAGGGCCGGGGTCGGGTAGGCCGGTGGTGGAGACGGGGACGGTGTTGTTCGCCGAGGTGCTTGGGCGTACACTTAGTGGACGGCCTTTGCTTTCGACTCGGCGGCTTTTTAGGAGGATTGCTTGGCATCGAGTGAGGCAGGTTCTTTTCTCACTTTCTTTGCCCATTCTAGCCGGTAGAATTGGTTTAGGATTGATATGGATATCATGTGGCTTATTTTACTTGGCTTCCATAGAAAGTTGTAATTTTTTGGCTGTGTACAGTGTGTGAGGTACCATGTATAGCTTGAATTTGAATTGGAATAATTAGCTTATCGAGTGAATTAGAAGTGGCGGTGCATTACCTTCTCCTTTGTATGAAGGAAGACGGGGAACAGAAATCTATTGTTCAATTCCTTGGTCTGTTAAAAAGAATGTGGGGTTCAGGTGTCATTCATTAGATCCGAGCGTACTAACTCTGTACCTATTTTCTTGGTGGAAAAGCTTGAAATGCTTTTGATGAGATTCTACTATTTCTCTGAGCAGATAAAGCAACTGAACGAGCCTCTAGAGGTCAAAATCACAAAGTGGAACACAGGGGGACTTCTCACGAGAATTGAGGTTAGGCCGTTGTTTGGTTGACTGGTGTTGTGCTGATATCTGCATCTATATAAGTTAATCATACATCGGATGCATATGCCAATCCTGATTAACTCTTGTCACTATCTTCTCTAGATCATTGCTGATAAGTTTTTGTTTTTTATTGAAGGGGTTGCGAGCTTTCCTTCCAAAAGCAGAGTTACTCAATAGAGTAAACAATTTCACTGAGTTGAAAGAAAATGTAAGTCCAAATTGGCCGCTGAATATGACCTAAGTTCATCCTGTTGCCCCTTTATGTTCTCTTTCTATGCGCTCGTTATTTTTACCCCCAAGATTCACTTGATTGTTCTACTGCATGGAACAGCAAAGGGACTTGGTACTTGATGATAGTCTTATTGTCCCTTCCAAAGTTTTTTATGGTCAAGTTTGCATTTATTGTCTTACATAGAACTTTAAGACTTAGGAAATGGATATTCTTGAGAGGAATAAAGTCTATTTAAACCAAATTAGCACCCTTCAGATCTTGCATCTCTGTGTGCGCGACAGATAATTTCAAGGACAATATAATTGTATCGAGTGGTCAGGCTTAGGTTAATGATTATGAATTGTCTGTGTAGACTGAATCTTTATAACTAGTCCACATCCTTTTGAGTGCCTGCTCGTTGACTTTCTTTTATCTTTTGCTCTTTTATTTGGGATTTTGTTAAAGGGACTGTTCAAGAAATTGTAAATACAAAACACAAAAAGAACGATATAAAGAAAGGGATAAAAAGAAAACCCCAGTGAAAAAATAAGACTTACAGCAGGAATTCCTTAAACATTGAAAAGCTTTAAGAACAGCAGAAAAATGAGACTTAGAGTAAAATCCTTTATAAGATTTTTTAAAAGTTATAATTTTTCTTGTGAGATGGACATGTTTAATGATTCTGTAATATGGAGGCTTATTCAGATCTGATTGCTACCCTTGCTCGTATAGAGTTCCTAGTGGTTGGAGTCAGCTTGTGACTTCCTTCCCAGATGAATATTTGGCATGTTGTTCATTGTGAGCTACCTTCAGGTTGTACTCGATGCATAATTGAAATTTTCGTTACTGCTGCATTTATTCCTAATTTCTCTAGCAGTGGAAAAGAGTACAGTACAGGGATATGCCAAATATGTTTTTTTTGAAGTTTTAGGTCAATGGGATGACTGGCAAGTAACGGGGTAGCTGACAATCTAGTTGATTTCTCTTTTTCCTTGCTATTCAACCCCAACTGTGGTCTTTAGGTGAAACAATATCAATTCTACATGGTTAATATGGGACAGCCATGTCATTGCCCTTGCCAATGCCAATGCCACTGTTGAGCTAAGTTATAGGGGATGCTCTAAACTTAAAACAGTTGACACATATATTTTAGCATAATTTCCAAGCATTGGTTTCTATAGTGAATTTTCACCCGCAGTACCTACCAGGTACGTACTTCTTCACGTAAATGGTTTCTTGATTTAATAGGTGGGCCGCCAAATACAAGTGCTGATTTCGAGGATGGACGAGGATAAGAATGACTTGATTTTGAGTGAGAAAGATGCATGGGTGAGTTTTGGCCTAGCATTTTCTGCTGCTCTTTCCGTGTTTCGACTGAACTTTCCTTCAGATTTATGTGTTACCTGCAGGAGATGCTGCACCTACAAGAGGGGACACTTCTTGATGGAACTGTAAAGAAAATCTTACCTTATGGAGCTCAGATAAGGATTGGTGACACTAATAGAAGGTGAGATGCAATTCCTTAAGTTTGAAAATGATCTCAGAGGGTAACAGAAGCTTTTATTCTTTTCTCAAACATGTTGTTGCTATGTTGGCCTCAAATAGATATAGTGGCAGGAGGCATGGAAATTCATAAAGGGATACCTTTTAAAGTTCTCCATTATCATACTTGGTGGTTTGTTGGAAATATGAACATTATACTTGTCCAGGAAGTTCCACGGAAGTAAAGGATGTAGAACTGCAGATTTGTTGGTCTTTTATGAAATCTGTCTGTATTGTCAGCACAAGCACGAACTGCTTATTGGGAAAACTGCAATTATTGCCTTCAATTATATGTAGCAAATATGGCAAAAGGTCAGCGATTTGTCTTGAAGTTTATTGATAAGGGAAAACCAAATTCCTAGTTTACCATCCCTTGCTTAATCCTATATTCCACTCTTCAATCACATGATAATGGTTGACATTGATGCTGATATTACATGCTGTTTGAGCAAAATATATTTAACCTATTACTCTAGTGACAGGACTAACAGGTGTTTCTAGATTGCTGGTGGCCCAAACACATTTTTCTCTTGCTAGTGTGCCATCAAAATACAAATTTTCCTCATGCATTATTGTAATACTTTTCATAGCTAAAAGATATGATAGAAAGGAGGCAAGACTAGTGCTAATTAGACTGTATTGGAGATTTTGTCCTCATTTTGTGTAAATCAAAGATCTTTGGGCTCGAACTGTCTAATGTGCTTGTTGGTTGTAGAAGCTTCACACGCCAATCCTAATAGGCTGGCCTTGAGCGGCGTTATTACTTTCTGGTCAGTCTGTGCTGATGTGCTCGCATTGCCAATATGTTCTTTGTGTTTGCCAGTGGTTTGCTGCATATCTCAAAAATTACTGCTACCCGGATCACTTCTGTCGGTGATGTCCTCTCAGTTGATGAGAAGGTTAAAGTACTGGTTGTGAAGTCAATAATTCCCGATAAAATCTCTCTCAGGTAATTTTGGAATCAAATGCCTTATTATTTTTGTTCATTTGTGCTTGTTTAGTGCTTTGCCACTTAGCCTGAATTCTTGATGATGTATACTGAATGGAGATCATCGACTGATTTGTGTACTTCAACATTTAGTTCTAATAATTGGACAAGCTCTGGTCACGCTCCTCTCATTTGTGAATAACATCACCTCTCTTTGGTTAAATGACCTTGTTTTCAAGTTCAACAAATCACACTTTTTTATTGAGTTCTCTCTGAGGGAGTTCAAATCGATTAAATTAAATTACTTTGAGTCGATCTCTTTATAAGCCACTAAAATTTTCTAAGTGATTTTTCCTGAACTCCCTCCTCTTGCTTACTTATTAGCTCCATATCCTCATGGCACTTCATGAAGCTCTCTCAACGCCCCTTTTCTTTCAGGCTAACTTGAACTAACATCATCCAGTCATCGGATATGCCTCTAACTTCTTGCATTTGTTGATTTCAGCATTGTGGACCTTGAAAGCGAGCCTGGTCTATTTATATCAAACAAAGAGGTAGTGATATTATTGTGGGTGATGTTTCCTTGGCACAGTGTCATCACGGTTGCATAACATAAGCACGAGATGTTAACTAACACGTCTCTCCCTTCCTCTTAATACTTGGTCTGTTCAGAAAGTATTTTCCGAAGCAGAAATGATGGTGAAGAAATACAGGCAGAAGCTGCCTACCGTAATTAGAGCTCCCAAGCCAGCGGCCTCTGCGACCGTCCAGGTACCTTTGGATAGCGAAGCTTCACTTTATGCAAATTGGAAGTGGTTCAAATTTGACAGTGAGCAATAGCACGCGTAAGTCAACCTCAATATGTTGCTACGCAGCCTCACTTGATAGGATTCAAGATTTTCTGTAGCTTCCCCTTTCCGGCGAGATGGTGTATTTATCCATTTTGATTATGAAATCAATAGCCATTTTTTGCTCAAATTTAAATTCACGTGTTATCTTGGGCATAATGTATCTTAATATTCTTCCTCAACGTGATGTATTTTGCTCCCCGAAGCAGTACTTTTATTTCTTTGGGTCTTGGATCAGAACGAAGCGTTTTGAGTCTGTGCGAGCTCAGCGCTTTATATTTGGGGCTAATGACCGTTTGGAAAACAAGCCCTGAGCTGATTATGGTCGGCTCGGAGCTTTTTGCGGCGCTACATGAGGCCGAAAGTGTTGGCCTGAGCCCAGTTGAGAATTTACTTTTCTGTCGGCGGTATGTGCAACACAATCGCGGCGGATGATGCAAAATCTTTAATTCACGAAGGCATATTATATTTATGCCTTTCGTCCTGGACAAATACTTGAGGCATAAATGATTTCAGTTTTACACCCTTTTGCTGAATCAAAACGAGAACAACCTCCGAGCAGAGCAAAGTCCTCCTTCTCAATACAGATGACCGAATGAGTGTTGAGCAGGATGAAGGATCCAGATGAATGCCTTGGCCATGATTGGCCTCACAATTTACGGATGTAAATGGCGTGGTTTTGTCGCCTTAGTGTCTCCCCTGAAAGAGCTGGGGATTTGTCGACTTGTGTAATTGCAATCCAGGTGAAGCCTAAGCTACATTCACTAGTACTGTGGCTAGGGTTTGGGGCTCCAAAAAATTTTATGATGGGAAAAGGTCAAGAAAGTTGCCCTAAAGTCTGTGTACCTAGGTTTTTAAATCACTAGTATATCACTCCCCCTTTCCTTCCGATTCTTGTTTTTTCTTATTTTTTCGGCACTAAACAGCCGGGCATTCAAGTAAATTATGTTAATTTAAACCAAAAAGTCCTACATCGAAGTACAGAAATAGCACATACACTCTACAGCCTACAGCCTACCCCTTTCACATGCCTAATTAAGATATTACTGTAGAGATTCGAGTTTTTTTAATACATAAGTGAAAGTACATAATAAATAAGAAGTCATAATTCGAGTTTTTTTTTTAATTCACAAGTTAAAATGTCGAACAACCATCAATTTATCTAATTTTGAATACATGTTAAGAAGTCATAATAAATAAGAATGCATACTCATTTAGAATACATGTTAAGAAGTCATAATAAATAAGAATGCATACTCATTCTAAGACACCATGTGGGAATGACGCGTGATATCACATTATGGCGAAATTTATTTTCTCTCGTATATAAGGCTGCATTTTGTTGATAAAGCAAGCGATATGTTGAGCAATTTGAGCTCTTGAACGAAAAAGTACGTAAGATATGAATTCAGGAGCAGCTACATCAAACCCGGTGAAAAGAAAGACAAAAAATAAACGGTGTCTGATTGCAAATCATCTTGGATGCCAAATTGTGGTGGGCCTGTTTATGTTCAGCACATATATATGAAATTAAGGAGAATTGAAATGTTTGTATTTAAAGAAATTGCTCTATATTACTTAAGTATAGATACTGTAATAATTGAATGTCCCCTTGTGTAGTAGGAGCCACTGCAGGGTGCAGACCTATGTCCATTTCTTTTCTGTCTTTTTTTTTTTTTTTTTTTTTTTGGGGGGGGTTAGGCTCGGGGATAGCGATAAAACCCTCCTCTCTTTATATTTTAAATTCATGTTATTTTCACTCTTCTGCGCAGCGCTAACTCCCTCGAAATCAGAGGTCCGGCGAACCATATAATACAAAAAATCGCCATGTATAGCATAGGCTTTAAAAACATGAAATTCGAATTATTAATCCCATTTGTGCAGACTCTTTAAACCCCCCCTCAAAACATACACGCCGCACTTATGCATTCAAAAAGCATCGCGCTGCTATCATTTGAAACACTAAATGCATACATGCATATATTTTTGTATATTATATACACATATATAAGTGAAGATATAGTATAGAAAAAGAAGAGAAAATAGCTGGATGCCAAATATTGCAGAAAATGAGGGGCGCATTAACGTAATGCAGGGGACACCGCGAGTTTCTTGCACCTTAATCGTCGAAAAGCTCCACCCAGCTTAAGTCGTCTGTCCTACCCTTCTGCGTTGATTAATCTAAACATCCCTTGAAAGGTACCCACAGTATCATAAAAGGAATTTATTATGTGTGATATGATCGTATGTGTATATAATAATGTTAATTTCTTAGAAGTTGATGACCCATTTTTAGGGTACAACCAAAAAAAAAAATGTGGTTGGAAATGCCAACACATTACGTTAATGCTTCCCAATCCATTTAGTCAAAGGGACGAATTAAATTGGTGCACTTATCATGGTGGTGATCCTGCGACATTGGGGTCTAAATTGGAGCAAACCCTATCATGTTGTTGGCTATTGAGTGAATCAGAAGTTATGTGGTTGGTGCTCAATGCAAAGTGTCACTAAATACATTAGCCCTCTTTTGACTGCCAAACGATTTCCTCTACTATTGACTGTTCTTTTTAAGTGATCGGAAAATTCACTTTAGATAAGTAAACTCCGAATCCATGAGTTCGGTCATCTAAGAATCATATCTACATAAGCATCGATTCTTTTTCATTAAATCAATCTCATGAGGTCATGTGTATAAACATGCAGCTGCTCACCAAATTAGGTGTTTTTGGTTCCTAGCCCCGGGAGGTAGCCATTGATGTGTCAAACATTAGGAGATCAATTACCCCTTGAATCTTGATTTTTGAACGGATCAGAATAGTAATTTTGTATGGGTTCTAAGATATATATACGTCCAACTACGTTTGTTTAGGGTGCGACCCAAGCAAAGCATTTGAATTTTGTTTTCTAAAACTATAAACTTCTACTTGTAGAACGCATCTTGGAATTTTGCTTTTTGTTTTTTAAGCTGAGATTGCTGATCCAATAGTTGCAATCCTTGTAGAAGCATCGTCTCATTTCATCATAGAAAAGTCTTCATCAATTTCTCCTTGGGTATAAACTTGAAGTCATTGAAATTTCCTCAAGACTTTAGAAACGAACAGCACGCAGAAGTTGATCATATCTTATATGACTATATAAGTGTCACCTAATTTCTTCACAGCTTATAAGCTGGCTCCCTACATGTCGCCAATTACCATATTAAAAAAATTTCCAGAGCGAGCTGATGAGAAGACATTTCTTCACAACTTGTCCTCCTAAAAGAAGCTGCAACATTGGTAAGTAACTGGTAAAATTTGTTAATTAGTTTATAATGGAATCTGGGGTTTGGCCCCGTGAGGGGGACTTTGCCTGCATATTTTTGGGACTCACACACATATGATAAATATTAGTTTCAAAATAGCCGTACGTATGAGACAAAAGAAACTAATATTCCTACTTTAAAAAATGGCTAATGATATTCTCACAATCTGAATAGCGTCTTCTGTGTAACTATTGAAAGAAAGTCTACATATTGAAAGTTGTAAAATGATTGCGGAAGAAGCTACTATTGCTATGGAGTTATGATTATCCAAAAAATATTCAATAATACCATTTTTTTTATCGAAGAATAGACTAGCTGAATGGACGATATTTATTATGGTGAAACCCTTTCCACAATTCCTCAAGGAATTGAAAACATTTGCTTTAAGGGGCATTAATTTCATATTCATAGGTTAATTCATGTGAATTGAACCTCTATCTATGTACTTTCGATATGGATCTTTACTTAAGTAATAGCATCACAAACTCTCTCTCCTCCTTGATGTGCAAGACCGGGGTTTCTCCATGCCGAGAAAATTTCCTTCGCAATGCTAGATTCACCAAGATTCAGCTAAAAAATAGTTGATTAATATATATTGACATAGTAGATACCTAATTTACTGTTATAAAATAAATTTAATTTCCAATCCTACTTTGCTGTCAAGAGTTAATTTGATTCTCGGCATTACTCATCTCAACTCATAAGTTCACATGTAAAGCTTCAATGTTGCTTCTCCTATAAGTGTAGTATATGCTTAAAAATTGAGAATACGTGTCTCGTGCGGCTGAATTGTTGGTATGCAGTCAAAAGCGTAAAACCCTAATCGGGACCTGTGCCCTAATATAATCCTTAAACCCTCTCTCTCATTCTCATGTGACTGTAGAAATTTTTTATTTTTTTCCTCTTTAGCTCCACTCCCAAAACAAACCCACCACCTCTTCCTCGGAAACCAAATCTCAACCCCGTCACACTTTAATTTCACCAGCTTACACCCATAAAAAGACAGTGAAAACAGGAATTTTTTTTTAACAGAGCACACAATTTTTACCACGCCCCAATGAGACCTCCCCTCTACATCCACGCCCAGCTAATTAAAAAACCCTAGCTTTAACATTATGAGGCAGGTCACGTTAGTGAGGGAACCCATTTCTTTATTGCATCAAAACATGCATCATTATCTAATGCAATTCTATAATGATTTCGTTGGGAAAAAGACATTGAACTGAGGGTTTTGCTACTGCTTTCATTTAACCCTTTATTTTTCACCACCTTTCACGTTCTCCTAAGTTCGCCTCACCCTCTTATTATCACCAAAGTTTTGTTTCTTATTCTTTTTTTGGGCCTTCTCTTCCCTAGGAGCTAGGCTCTGCCAATTTTTCCACGATCTCCCATATGGTGTCTCTGAAATTTTTGATTCTATCCGTACCTGTTTGCTAATGAAAACCTAAAAAATATAATTAACCTCCTCCATCTTATGCTCGGTTCTTTGCTTTGTTTGAAAACCCTAATTTGCTAATCACTGTGCATGAAATTTCCCCCCATCAATTGTACATGCATGGTACGTTTTATTAATGAGCCATCGTACTTGGTTTGTTACAAAACTCAAGTGAATGCTAAAAGATTTTGTTGAGCCGTGCGCCTTCAAAGGAGTATCAAAAGGATTGTGAACTTTGGTGGAAGAAAAGGATAAGGCAGCCAAAATTGTCCACATACAATGTTAGATGGCGCTCATTGTCTAGTTAATTACCCGATTTCTAGATTTTGTTACCTAGCCAAATGAGAAAGAGTGCTTTTTGAAATATGACATTGCTATTTGGTAAAATCGATCATCACTTGCTCCACATTTTAGTGAAAGAAAAACTTAGAAAGCTCATTACACTTGTACATGGCGGCTATTAGAGATAGACTTATAAATTGCCGTGCTCTGACATCACCTTAAGTTTCTCCTACTTAAGGCATTCTTCTCAAGAATTGATAATTTCTAAATATTAATCGACAATGTATAAATTGACAAGAAGACAATTGGAGGATGAATCACACCTTTATTAACATTTAGATTTTTACCTATCTGACTTTCTAATTAATTGGAAAGCTTTTTTCTTTTTTCTTTTTTTATCATCAACAGTCTCGTTGATTGAATTAATTGAAAAGTTTAGAATTAGATTATACCTTTTTAGGTGAAGCTCTATCATACTAATTGAAGGATTCAATATTTGATTGCTTTATGTATATAAAAAAATTAAGAGCTTCAACTCTATATCAAGAATAAGTGCATAAGCTTCCTTTCTCTATAATGACTTAATGAAGAATAAACTTCGTTTGAATTGTATTGTAAAATCAAACAGTGGTTAAAAAAAAAGAAAAAAGATCGACGATAAAGCGAGAGGCAACCGAGTAATTAAGAATCCTCGAATACAAAGTTGATTCAAATGGAAGAATTGGCGCAAAAAAGAGGGGCAGCTTCCTCGTTTAAAATAGTGCAAAAGGTGACACTTCTCCCTGAAATATGATATAAATGAGAAGTATAAGGAGCAAGGAAGGGAGAGTGTTCTTGGTATCCGAAATCATCCCGAGTTTTCGTTCGTCTCAGCTGCGACTGCAAGCAAAGACGAGAGCGTCTTCTTGAGAGCCCGGATCTCCCGTTCATTGCCCATTCATATTTGTATCGTAGCATTGCATGCTCTCTCTCTCTCTCTCCTTCACTCACAAACAACTCTTTTCAATGGCCGTCTCGCATGGAGTACGCTGAACACAATCTCGTTCTGTATTTTTCATCTGTCTTGAAAAGCGCCAACTCTCGAATCAAACTCGCCCGCTGCTCCGCCGCGCCGGAGAGGAGCTCTTCTCTTTTCTGGTAAGCAGAGTGACCGGGTCTTCTTCTTCTTCTTCTTCACTAACGGCTTGATGGCTGCATTTAATTCCATGTTGTAGCACCCATCGATGACTCAAAAGGAGTTTGTTTTTTCCTTTTCTTGGGGCTTCTTTCACATGCATGGTTTCGAAAGCTTTGTGTGAAAATTAAGCATCCATATACAACCCCCACAAAATCCTCTCACATGGAACTTGTCTTCTAAGAGTGGACTTTCACCGTCATTACTGTGTTGATACTACCGAGAAGAAGAAGAAGAAGAAGAAGAAGAAGAAGAAGCACAGAAGAGAGGGAGGGAGAGAACTGTAATCGCCATTTCTTGATCAAACACTCACATTCCCTCAATTTCACCACCACCTCAAAGGCCACACTTCGATTCTTCCATGGCCAAAAGGAGCCATTTTGATACCAACCCTTTATTCCTTGGGGCCTTCTTCTTCATTTGGCTCTCTAGCTCCAAAACCCTAGTCACTTCTCTTTCTTCTGATGGGCAAGCCCTTCTCTCTCTCCTCACTGCTTTGGGCTCTTCTTCTTCCTATTCATCAGTCCTTTCCTCATGGAACCCATCAAGCCAGACTCCATGTTCATGGCAAGGTGTCACTTGCTCTCCTCAGGACAGAGTCATCTCTCTGTCTCTGCCCGATACTTTCCTCAATCTCTCCGCTCTGCCTCAAGGTGTATCATCTCTCTCATCCCTTCAACTCCTCAATCTCTCCTCGACCAACATTTCAGGAACAATCCCTCCTTCTCTTGGCTTGCTCTCGCACCTTAGGCTTCTTGACCTTTCCTCCAACTCTCTCTCTGGCCCAATACCCCCTGAGCTTGGCAAGCTCTCTTCACTTGAGTTCCTTTACTTAAACTCCAACAAGCTCACTGGCATAATCCCTCCACAGCTCTCTAAACTCACAGCACTGCAAGTGTTCTGTATCCAAGACAATCTCCTCAATGGGTCAATACCATCCCAGTTAGGCTCTTTGGTTTCTCTCCAGCAGTTCAGAATTGGTGGGAACCCGTATTTAACAGGGGAGATTCCTGCGCAGTTGGGGCTACTCACCAATTTGACCACCTTTGGTGCCGCTGCCACTGGGCTCTCTGGTGTGATACCTCCCACATTTGGGAACTTGGTAAATCTCCAAAATTTGGCACTTTATGATACTGATGTGTTTGGTCCGATCCCTCCCGAGCTCGGGTCGTGTTCCGAGCTCACGAATTTGTATCTGCACATGAACAAGCTCACTGGTCCAATCCCTCCTCAACTGGGTAAGTTGCAGAAGCTCACCAGCTTGTATTTGTGGGAGAATGGGCTTACTGGGCCTATACCGGCTCAACTTTCAAATTGCTCGTCCCTTGTTGTCCTTGATGTCTCGGCCAATGATCTCTATGGTGAAATCCCCGGTGATTTGGGGAAGTTGATAGTTCTTGAACAGCTTCACTTGTCCGATAATGCGCTCACAGGTTCAATCCCCTGGCAGTTAAGCAACTGCACAAGCCTCACCGCACTTCAGCTTGATAAGAACCAATTGTCAGGCCCCATTCCGTGGCAAGTCGGGAACTTGAAGTTCTTGCAGAGTTTTTTCTTGTGGGGAAATTCTGTTTCTGGAACGATACCATCCGCTTTTGCTAATTGCACCGAACTTTCTACACTCGATCTTTCAAGAAATAAGCTCACTGGGTCCATCCCAGAAGAGATTTTCAGTTTGAAGAAGCTGAGCAAGCTTTTACTATTAGGAAATTCGCTAACAGGAGGGTTGCCACCAAATCTAGCGAATTGTCAGTCACTGGTGAGGTTGAGGCTTGGAGAAAACCAGCTTTCAGGTCGCATTCCAAAAGAAATTGGACAGTTGCAGAACCTTGTGTTTCTTGATTTGTACATGAATCATTTCTCTGGCGGGCTTCCTCCAGAGATAGCCAATATCACAGTTCTTGAGTTGTTGGATGTGCACAGCAATCACATAACTGGAGTAATTCCCCTCAGTTAGGGGAGCTAGTAAACTTAGAGCAGCTTGATCTCAGCCAGAACAGCTTCACTGGCGAAATTCCTTCAAGCTTCGGAAACTTGAGTTACTTGAATAAGCTCATTGTCAACAATAATTTGCTCACAGGGTCGATCCCGAAATCAATCAGAAATTTGCAGAAGCTGACTCTGCTTGATTTGAGTTTTAATAGCTTCACAGGTACAATCCCACCTGAGATCGGTTACATAACGAGCCTTACTATTGGCTTGGACTTGAGCTCGAATGGGTTGACCGGAGAACTTCCTGAGTCAATGGCTGGGTTGACCCAACTGCAATCGCTTGATCTGTCACGCAATATGCTGTCTGGTAAAATTGCCGTCTTGAGTTACATGACCAGTCTTACTACCCTAAATATTTCCTATAACAATTTTTCAGGTCCAATACCAATAACCCCATTCTTCAGAACTTGGTCAGGAAGTTCATACCTAGAAAACGCTAACCTTTGTGAATCGATGGATGGGTCGACTTGTTCCACAGTCTTTCGCAGAAATGGATTAAAATCAGCTGCAACTGTAGCTTTGATTACTGTCATTCTAGCTATATTGACTGTAGCGCTTCTTGCTTCATGGATTTTGGTGGCTCGAAATAATCAATATATGGTTGAAAAATCTTTAGGGATGTTGGCCTCATCATCAGGTGCAGAAGACTTCTCCTTTCCATGGACTTTCATACCATTCCAAAAGCTCAACTTTACTATGGATAATATCTTGGAATGCCTAAGAGAGGAGAACATTATTGGCAAAGGATGCTCAGGAGTTGTGTATAAGGCGGAAATGCCGAATGGGGAAATAATTGCAGTGAAGAAGCTCTGGAAAACCAAACAAGATGAGGAGCTGGCAGTGGATTCTTTCACTGCTGAAATTCAAATTCTGGGGCATATACGGCATCGGAACATCGTGAAGCTCCTGGGATACTGTTCTAATAAGAGCGTGAAGCTCTTGCTTTACAACTACATATCCAATGGTAATCTGAGGCAGCTTCTCCAGGGAAATAGGAACTTGGAATGGGAAACTCGTTATAAGATTGCAGTGGGATCTGCACAGGGTCTCGCCTACCTTCATCATGATTGTGCTCCGGTGATACTTCACAGAGATGTCAAGTGCAATAACATACTTCTGGATTCAAAGTTTGAGGCTTATTTGGCAGATTTTGGCCTGGCTAAAATGATGAATTCTCCAAACTACCGTCACGCGATGTCAAGAGTTGCTGGATCTTATGGCTATATTGCCCCAGGTAACTTCAATACTAATCCACAAATAGAAGTTCCTTCTCGTATATTGGTCAATCTTCCTGGTGCTTGTACTAACAATGGCATTTGTACACATAAGGTTAGAGACTTCAGCATGTCTCCATCTAAGTTAGGTTCTTTCTACATCAAACTTTGTTCCGAATTGTAATTTTTTCCTCTGTTAGTGGCTCTGGGTCAGTGCTGGGAAGATGTGGAAATCATGCCTCATTGACTCATTTAAAATGTGCATTTAGTTTTTGAGCAGTATCTTATGGATGTTTCATCATTTCTATGTAGAGTATGGATATACAATGAACATAACAGAGAAGAGTGATGTCTATAGTTATGGTGTGGTCTTGCTTGAAATTTTAAGTGGGCGCAGCGCCGTGGAGTCCCAGGCGGGTGATGGGCTCCACATTGTCGAATGGGTGAAGAAGAAGATGGGAAGCTTCGAACCAGCTGTGACGATCCTCGACACGAAGCTCCAAAGCCTACCGGATCAGATGGTGCAAGAGATGCTTCAGACGCTCGGGATCGCGATGTTCTGTGTGAACTCTTCGCCAGCAGAGCGTCCCACCATGAAGGAGGTGGTGGCACTGCTAATGGAGGTGAAGAGTGTGCCTGAAGAGTGGGGGAAGACCTCTCAACCGCTGATAAAGCCATCTTCGACACAGAGCTAATTTAGACTTCGATTTTTCTTTCTTGTAACTGTCAGAGACATTGGTAATTCGATTCGCCTTTCGACCCCAAGATGGCAAGATGCATAAAGCGAGAGTTGTCAAATGAGAAAGACAGGGTAGTATGCTTTAGGCCGTGATTTATTAGATTAGGATGGGGTTAGTCTTGGGTATTATGTACAGTCTTCAAATGCGGCAATGTCATTGATTTTCTTCATCCTTCACATTTCTTGCCTATTTCTTCTTCTTTGCTTGAATTTTATATCGTTGGGCTTCATCATTTTGTCAAGGAATGCAGGAGAGCATCCAACAGAATAGAAATACTACCACATGTCTATGAAAAATGAAGAGGACACTACATTCAAATACTGGAAAATATTATACCAAAAGTTTGGGATGTTGCTAAACCGGCAATGGGATGAATCAGATCCAATTGCATTAGTCTGCATGTCGACTGGTTCGTTCGGCGAAGTTTGGCGGGGCTTAAAGCTTGAAATGATCAGTAGACAGGGATGAAGCGCGTGATGGTCCAGTCGGGGTGGCGATTGGGAAGCCAAGGAAAAGGCAAGTCCTAGACATGAACACGAGCGGAGTATGTGGCATGCTGGAGAAAGTGAGGCGCCTCCTCGAGCCGGCTCTCTTTCAAGATCAAAGCCCGTCTTTCGACTCCAATTAAAAGTCGGGGCCATCACCTCAGGACTGGAACACTCGCGGCGAGTTAATGTTTGTGGGCCTGGGGCACGTGAAATTGCGTTGCGCACAAATCGAATCTTAGATCTCACACTAGCTCAACTAGCAAAGTCTCGACCACTAACGTTCGGCGGGTCCCTTCGGAGTTGGCTAATGCGACAGATATGATCAATTGCCGAGATCATATGTGGGCCTTTTCGTTTCAATATTGCACCTTGTCTTTTTGGTCAAGGGACAAGGTGCAGTGGAGGAGGAGCAGACAGGAACGAGGCAAGAAGCCCATGCTTTCCCTCACCTTCGGCACATGCCCTGAAAATACTCTTGATTTTGTCTCTGCATCACGTCCGACTCCAGTCGGTCCACGAGATAGCTTTTGAATCTCTTCGGTCAAAAAGAGGATTGCACGAGGTGCCCCAGAATCCGGCGTGTCATCTCGCCAGTCTAGTCTCTCTTTTGCGACCTGAAAATGAACAAGAGGAAAATGAATCATCTCTGCACAAAACACGTTGCTGATTACTTGGACTTTGCTACATATCAAGGTGCTTACTTGCTGCTTCAATTTCTTTCCCGTTTCATGGATTCAAACTCGGTCTATTCAGGCGATCGTCAAACGTTGGAAACTGGAAAGTACTGTCATCATTAGATGTCGCTTTACATGAGGACAGTAAGGACTGGAACGCCACATGAGCGACCATTGGCGGGCACGTTCACGGAAAACCAGTACTCTTGTCGTAGCACTTCTCGTTGTCAGCCTCTGCACCCGCGACATGGGCTGCTGGTGCTCATCAGCTAAAGCTTGAGAAAGATTCCGAAGGCACGCCGTGCATTGCATGCATGTACATTGCACGGCACTTTCGGACTTGCGTAGACATCACATGAGCTCCTCCCCGCCACGGGAAGCAGCTTTTGCTTTTTGGTCTTATCTGAGCTTGTCCCAGAAAGCCATGGCCTCCTCATTTTCCGATGCCTCTTTGCCTTGGAAATTATGCTACCTGAAATTCAGTCCTCAATGAATATAATATGATATGATATGATATGATATTTGGGTCATCTGAAGACTCAAAGTTCCTTCCCAACCATTGCACTGTAGTGTTTCGGGCCTTCTTTATTTCTCTTTTTTTGTCTGAACTACATCCCATTTATTGTTGTGTACACATGTCATGACATAATGTAATGGGTGATTGTGATCTATCTTTTCCATTAATTAATCACTCTACATTCATCTTCCATGTATGTTGTCCATAACACAAATCAAAGGCAAAATTCTGTTAAAAACAATTAACAATAAGGGGAAATTTCCCTGATCAGTTTTAAATTTATTGTACAACGGTCAATTCATCTTAAATTTTTCAACTTTGCCTAATTTAGTTATGAATCTTTACTGATTTTTCAATGTAGTTCTTCAATGAATTTAGGCAGGGATGTGGAGGTTAAGTCAAAATTTTTGTCTTTAAGTGGCATAGGCAACCTCTTACATGGAAGAATTTAAGCAAAATCACGTTGTTTTGCATATTTTTATGAATTTTCTAAACTTTTTTCTGAACTTTCCTTTTCTTTTCTTTTTTCATTTTTTGATTACTGCTCACCTTCCTAGGGCGTTGAAGATGAGCAACAGAAACGAAAACCGCAGCACCTTCTCTAGCCGCGGAAGCCATGTCTGCAGCTTGCTCACACACCAACAATCGACCATCTCAGCCACGGCAGTAATGTCCACTGGCCATCTAGCCAGGGTGATGAAAGGCAGCTCTTGCTCGTGGCCAACAAGTGTGTACAAGCCCTCACTTGTGGTTGGCCATCACTGAGGCCCAGCAACCCCACTAGCCCTTCCGAGAAGTGAAGAGAGATGAAAAAAAAAAGAATAAAATTATAAAATTAAAAAAACAATAGTGAAAATTGTTCATAATAGTGCCAGTATACCACTAGCCGTCCTATATGATACAATTGGTGGCGGCATCAATTATTTCCAGCCAATTTTGGCCAAAAAGACTACATTGACATATTATTAAAAAGTTTAAAACTAAATCGACTAAATTGTGTAGTTTAAACTTGTATTGGCCGACTTACAATAGATTTAGGATTTTGGATAACTATCTCCATTGCAAGCATATGGAGCTTTCAAGATATAATTGACAAAAATACAAAACCCAAGGAAACACAATTTCAAGCCCAGGTGTTCGATCATTTGTGGTCGAACATTCGTTGCTTTAGCCATGAACGCTCAACCGAGTTGAATTCCATTTCTACCTAGTTGGATTGAATAACCTGGTACACACTTTCTCCAATGAACTGTTTTTCCTTTTTGGCCAATCCAATAATCATGCAGCATCTGGTCTTAAGTCTTCGAAAAGCATCAATTCTGAACAACTTCTTTCACCATATCGGTGCAACCTCAGCAGTCAGCCCAGCGGTAGGCGATTCATATCCCTTACACTGTCGTGCAATTCCCCGGCTCTATTGACTAGCTCAGCGCCTCGAGGTTCCATCGCAATGCGAAACGAAACCAAGCCAGGAAGACTTGGGCTCTCCACGTCCCCAGAAATTTAGGTGCGATCATCACCGTGCACGAAGTCGAAGAGTTCGACATTGGAAACACATAGACGGAACGCAGTTACCCCATAGTTTTTTTTAGGTACATAGCGTTTATGTCAGCAGATCTATGCCTTCTTGACATTCAACTTGAGGATTAGGATTACCGTTGCCCTCGCCATCTCAAACAACAAGTTCAAGATATTCTCACTTCGAGATGGCGAGTTAAATGGTGGGAAGCAAAACCACCTCCATCCTATTTTTGCCTTTGGAAGACTACCAACATCTGAAAGACATGATATCTCGATAGCGAACGTACCAAAGTAATAGATCAGGTGCAAAACTGTGTTTCTCATGGTGGAATAGAGAGTGTAGATTAGGAAAGCCGATGTCAATGGTAACATCTGAGCGGACAAATAGTGCTTTAATCTTACGGTGACAGATAGTGTTATGTTTGTTCCCCAGTGACGTTGGAAACAAATGTCTCATGAAACCTTCGAGTCGTGTTAAAACTAATGGTGTTTCATCACCAAAATCAATGCCGCAAAATGCTTTAGGGGAAAAAGAAGGGGGGACACGAGGTTTTTCACACCATACACAACTCTCTAACAATCTCTATTTTTTAGCTCATTCTCACTTCTTCCATATGGGTGTTTTTGAGTTTTCTACTCATTGAATCGAGGAGCATTCAGATTTTTTAAGCCAAATGGGAGATGAAAGTAGCAAAGTGCAGTCGATTGGAGTATTTTCAGTCAAACGAAGGCCTTTAGAGCACTTCTGGCTAAGAAGGACTTCACTTGATCCCTTTTTCCACTTAAAGATGCTGGGCCAGCAGAGCACAATGCCACTCATTCCTTATGCATATTGCATACCATAAGGGGTAAGTTGCTAAACAAGAAGTTGACATTACAACACTTGCTATACTTTAGGGAAACTGGTAATTACTCAACACAAACTACATGCCTTCTACTCAACATTATCATTATCTTGACCAGATGATACAGATTCACTGCCGATCCACAAAAAACTTTGAAAGGAATTAATTGGGGTCAAATCCTTATTAAGACCAGCAGTGAAGTTCGGTTCATCCCTACTTATCAAAGAGCATGAGAACAGTCCGCTGAATAGGACAGGTAAACTTTAAAACACAGGAAAGAGTTCAGAGTACACAGGTCTTCAACATCAAAGACCTTGTTAGATGGTTCTTTATCCCCGACCCATTCAAGGGAACAAATCCGAGGGTTTGATTCAAAGCCGAAATGTTACCAAATCCAAAAGGCTTACCAGCAACCGAGCTATGATAGTACAAAGCGACTTCAGGTTCGTGTAATTTGTCCATGCCCAAATGAGGAACTCTAAGGTAATTAATATAGATATCAGGAACGTGAACTCTGAGATAAACTGATCCAAGTAATAGACATGAATGAAGAACAAATCTCATAGGAAAGCAACTAATTGACCATTATTCTCGATTCTAAATCTGAGAACAATGACAAAAAATGGTAATGACTGTGCAAATATAGCACATTTAACAGCAAAAACTGACAACCTCCATGGATGCTTAATTGTCTCATCATAAGCTAATATACCACCAACCCCAACTCCTGTTGAGAAGATACAAGGCTGACATATCTAACGTTGTGTTATGATTCCATTCATTCAAACGCAAACTGCCAGAAGTGACATTAATCCCAGAACAAAAATCAATTAGTTCAGTCTCGGTAAAAGTCCGTGTTTCGCCCCATTTATTGACAATGTCCATTGCCATTTTCACCCAAACAAATCAAGGGTATAGGCAAGATTCAATAGTTTCGAACCGATAGTGCAAAAATCAGCTGCCTTATTGGCTAAAACTAGGACAACATCGTCTATCCAAATGTACTCACAAGCTCTCCTGAAAATCTATTCGCTTGGCCAAGTACCCGGGGAAAAAAAGTTCCGAAACCGCCTCAATCGATCAAGTAGCAAAATTAGCTGAGAAATAAGGAAGAGTACACCAACCGGAGCCGGCCAGAGGATCCGAAGTTCAGTCGTTGAGCTGCTCGAGCTCGGCCTTGAGCTGCTCCATCTTGAGACCCATGGACCGCCGCAGCGCCGCCTTCTCGGCCTCCGGGAGCCTCCGCAGCAGCCCCTCGAACCGGTCGACGACCTCCTTCACCGCGGCCCGAGCGCACTCGGCCTCCTCGTCGAAGTACACCGTCTCCTTCGACTCCATGGCCATGTCGATCTCCTCCCTCGCCTCCGCGAACTTCAGGTTTATCGCGTCCACCTCCGCGTCGTACTCCTCCGGCGGCGGCGGCGGCGCCACCGGGCCGGCGCCCGGCTCGGTGCCGAGCCACCTCCGCGCCGGTCCGGCATCGGAAACCGGCGAGCGCCGGAACGGGGCGGGGTCACGGGGGCGTTGAGGGCGAGGGTTGAGCGGATGGCGGGACGGCGAGAGCGAAGAGAAGGAAGATGGGGAGGAGGAATGGGGTCTCGGCGGCGGCGGTCTTCGCAAGCTCCGTCCGAGGAGGGATTTGCAGAGCGAGATTGGGGCCGGTGGAGGCATTTCCGCTATCTCGCCAAGCTTCTGGGAAGAGAGACGGACCCCTTTCGGATGGAATTGAATTGAGAATATGCCCAAATGGTCCTAAATTTTGGTTTAATCTAAATTTTGCCTAATGCGTAATGTAGAACTCAAATTTTTAATTTAATCAATGAGATGCTTAAAATTTTAATTTATTTAATATAATTCTTAAATTTTTATACATATTCAATTTAGATTAATTTTCATAATCTTAAATTAATGAAAAGATTATATTTAGAATTATATTGAATATATACTAAAAATTTATAAATTATATTAAATAAAATAATATTAAATATTAAATTAAAATTTAAAAATAATATTAAATAAATTAAAAGTCGAAGAATCATATCACATTATAAATTAAAATTCAAGGACTATTCATTGTATTATCCGATTGAATTCAAGACTCCATCGATGGTAGCCGATGAACGTGGCCAAGAGCCTCTTTTAACGCTCCTCTTTGGCCCAAAACCAGAAGAGGATTTCTGAGGAAAAAGCCCTAATTTCGAAGGCCCAAGATGACTGGAAAGAGGGCATCGATGGAATTCGAAAATCAAACCTCCGCCAGGACTCAAATCCTCATTAACAATCGCTTCCAGTCGAAGCCCAATTGATGTGATGAGTTCTTGCAGGTCAAAGATAAGAACTGAACTAAACCCCCCACAATCATGATGTCAATCTCCTTTTGACCTGAACCAAACCATTCACCAAATCCTCCATTCATCTACCGACCCCATTTGGCACCAGTATATAAGTGCTACCGTCACTCCTGAATTCCATCCACCCCACTCTTCTAGACCCTCCCTTCCCATG
Organism: Eucalyptus grandis; assembly: GCF_016545825.1. NCBI lineage: Eukaryota > Viridiplantae > Streptophyta > Magnoliopsida > Myrtales > Myrtaceae > Eucalyptus > Eucalyptus grandis. Next base: position 37,759,240 of record NC_052617.1, on the reverse strand, counting down.
GCTCGCCCCCTCCAATCGACACACCCGGCAATGGGCGCCCCTCAGCTCGGCCTAGTCGCGATGACCCTCCTCCTCTGCGCCTTCGCGCTGTTCATGTGCGCTTCCCATTCCAGGAGGCGGCGGCGGCACTGGCAAGAGTGCTACGGTTTCTTTGAGGAGGAGGCCGTCATAGAGCTCCACAACGACACGGTCATCTTGGAGTCACGAGCGGACTGCGAAGGCAACATGTTCATGGATGGCAGAGAAAACGATGAGGAAGAAGCCGCCACCGCCGCCACCTCTGTGTGGCGGAAGAACATTCTCCTGGGCGGCAAGTGTCAGCTACCCGACTTTTCCGGGGTGATAATTTATAATGCCGACGGGAATATAGTCACCCCTCCGAAGACTCCTCGCCCTTTGTTGCTCACATGGAAGTGACGAGGAATTTCAATCGACAGACATTTTATCCTACGTTGTACCGAGCAAGCGTCTTTTGATTCTGAATGTATGTTGAACTCTTATGTTATTGGAGCACCAAATGTTGGAAATAGAGTCGAGGTAAAGATTGACATACATGGAAAACAGACTCCAAGAAACAATCCTCTGGCCCTGGTTTCTCTTTAAATTTGACTCTTATTCCTCGCCAAGGTCCCTGATTTTAAAACCAGCTCTCAACTAAAAAAGGGTAAAAAGAGGACAACTTAAATCAATTTACAGATCCATTTTTGGGGGTGCCTAAAAGCAGTTAAGCATTGACGGCTCTCTTGCTCAACGAAGAATTCCGACCCCTAAACCCAACTACACTTAATTTGCCAGATTTGCTTTGCGTTTGTTTCCTCCCATTAGACGACGATTTGGTGGACGATTTGGCAGACTTACCAACACTGAAAGGCCTCGTCACCTTTGAAATCTTAACTGCCCTTGCCGGTTTGGCGACCCTTGCCGGTTTGGCGGAGGATGATGTTTTCAAAGCTTTTGTTCCAGCGGTTTTCCTTCCGGGAATTTGCGAGGAAGCCGCCTTAGTGTGAGAATTAGAAGATCTTGTGGCAGCTGGTTTGCCCTTGTATCTCTGATCTGATACCTTACTCAATTTGGTGTTCTTCCCCTTCTGTTCGCTTATTCGTGACCTGGCTATATCCCTGCGGACATTGTCCACAGTAAGAGCTTCCAAGCTCTCATTCTTCCTGATTGCTTCTTCTATTCGAGTGGCCAAAAGGTGGTCCTTTTTCGCAACCAAGCTTGTCACTTTTCCTGTAGAAAGAAAAGAAAAGGGTTGTTTAGATGCATATTTAAGCTCTAACAACTTCCAAAGACGATGAGAAGTCGACCCATGCCATTGCTATCAGTATCTAAAAGTGGAAAATTAGCTCCTCAATATCATCATTATGACAATAGGATACATGCATAAGCAGACATAACTTTCCAGCAAAAAATGAAAGGCAGCTAGATTCAGGATTATATATCGGCATCCCTGAGGTCCAGCGCCTTCTTCAACCCCGCCATAAAATTAAAAAAAAAAAAAAAACCAAGGGCGCCCTTCCTGCACTTTATAATATATGGCCATGAAAAGCTACTGTAATTTTAAAGAGAGTTGGTTATAACGGGAAATCTGCAGGCATCAGATGGCTGTTAGCCAAAAATGACACAACCAGCTCTCCAGCAAACCTTCTATCTCAGATGTAATGGAGTGTGAGGTATCAGAGCACGATGGGAAAGTGAATAACGTTACTACACTCTATATAAGCAATCGCCACCGACCTTTTGCACCCATTCGAGCAGTTCTTCCAGTGCGGTGAAGGTAGTCAATCTAAAATCAAGAGAGAGTGTTAGTTTCTGTGTGTGATTGTGCGCATGAGAGAAGGGAGAGAGAGAGAGTGCTTACAGAGTTCAGTGGGAAATCAAACATGATGACATGATCTACATCCAAATCCAGTCCCCTAGCAGCCAAATCTGTGCAGACCAATGTCGGGCAATCTCCATCTTCATTCTTAAATTTCTTCAAATTTTCAACTCTGATATTGGCAGAGAATAAGCATTAAAAGCTAGAGCTTCAAAATGACTCTGGAAAATCAGAAGAAGACAGGCAGGCTATAGCAAAGTTGCTATTGATTGAACACATCCACAGGCACTGAAAGGGATATAAGTGGACAATATAAATGAAATCTCCAGGTGCTCTGTGAGCACAGTTCTCGTGCAACAACCTTAAAGTTGATGAAAAAGTAAAAAGCAATCAATCATCGTTTGAAGGCTCTGAGTAGAAAAAGGGCAAGGGGTAGAAAATGTACTTATCATTAACTTACCTCTGCTCAGCAGGCACTTCTCCATGGTAGTTGACAGTAGAGATTTGGTTCTCATGGAGAAAGTGATCCACGGCACGACTAGAATTCAGAGTATTACAAAACACCATCACTTTGTTTCCCTTTGCCAAGCTAGGCTCAAGAACCTGCCTCCACATAAGAACAAAATCAAAGTGAGACATCCATGTGTCCTCATTCCCAGATTGAGGCACTAGGTGAATTTACTCTTCCACGTTTGGCATAATGAGTTGGACATTTCTCACATAATGGTTTTTTAAATGCTTGCCAGCCTGAAGGTAATTTATAAAAATAACCAGACAAATGATCACAAGGGAAGCTTATTTATACCAAAAAGGCAAATTCAGATGTTCATCCCAACTTTTTTAATCTAGAAAGACCTTTCATAAAGCAATAACTGATATGCGAGTACAGAGGTGCATATCTCAAACGTATATCAGTGGATTCTTTTCTTCCAGTAACATAACACCGAGGTAAGTTAAATTTGCAGTTTGCGGGACAACATATTCCCAGTCTGAATTCAAGGGTATGTCTTTCAAGAAACTTCCATCCTGGTAAAAGGCAATTCTCATCTGATGCAATAGCTCGCTTCCACAACACACACAAAATAATTTACATGTATCAGGATCAAAGACTTGCGCATATTGCCTCTTCTCACATAAGCAGACCCCATTCCCTTTTCATCTCAAAGAGTTAACGAGATTGATAAAGAAAGAAGTCACCGGTAACCCAAATCAAGACAACGCACATAAAAGGCTTATGGAACCAAATTTTAGGATGATAAAGTGAATGCCAATATAAGGTCAGACAGTCCATTAGATATACGTGAATTTAACAAGGAAATTATGGTATACCAGTGGTATAGAAACATGTGAAATCAGCTGATTAGCTGTGGCATATCTAAATTAGACCTCACAATCTTAAGAGAAAAACTGAGAAGTGCAATAGATATGGACCTGTAGCAAGGATTCGAGCTTGTTTTCAGAACCCGAAATTTTAATGAAGTCATGGCGAGCAGATGCAATTTTCTTATGCAGTGTAGATGTACGTAAATGTTCTATTCCTTGAAACTCTTCATCAACCAGCTTCTGCACAGCCTGCAAAACTTACAGCAGTCAGCTCTGGCACTTGTTTGGACAGAATCAATCCACTGAAAGAAAGTGAACACCTATGTCCATAACCATAATAAAAATAACCCTCCATATTGAAAATAAATAAATTCTGCCAAAGTAATGCTTTTTAGGAATATCTTCAAAGACTAAACCAACTCATTGAGTGTATATATGAATTTTCATGTATTGAACCACAGCGAGATATATTTGGGACATCTTCACAGAGCAGACCAATCTCATTGAGCATAAATGGTTACATTTGCCTAAAAAACTGTTATGCGAATTGAAGTAGTAATTGAATCAAGCGTCTCAAGAATGTTTTTAAAGTTCAGTAGCAACAATGCTATCAAAAGAATGAAGAATAGAAGAAGACAATAGCGACTAGAGGTCATAAAGAATTCATTACAAACTGCATGATAAGAGTACAATTCATTCCATGCACTAAGTATACAACAGACCAAGATCTGTTAAAGTTTAAGATGATTTGACGGAATTTGTACGATTAAACAATTCAATTACACTCTAGATATATAATGACCACACACACACCTGCACAAAAGGAAAGAAAACCTGGAGTTTGAGTCTTTTAAACAATGAAAAACGGTGGTGCAGTTGGTTCTGCGCTCCCACCCCAACCCCCCACACTCAAAAAAAAAAATTTAAAAACCCTCAGAAGTGAAAACAGGTGAGGTGATCATAAAAATGGATGTGTACCATAGTCATTGTCGCAGTTACCAAAACAGTCTGAAATCCCAGGCCATCAGATTTTAGTGCTCGATTTTTCAGTGGACCAAGGAACTTACGAATGTCAGGACCAAAGCCACGATCAAACATAGTATCTGCTTCATCCAAAACCTGAAAAAAGCTCAATCAATCATCAAACCAACTTTACATTTTCTTTTGAATTCTCAGATGATTATGGATCCAAATCCTAAATATGATTCTTCAACAAAAATAACAATTATAATGAAGAAACAAATGGCATAATCCAATACAAAGGAAAACTAACCAAGTACTTAATATCACCATACACCAAGTTCCCTTCTTCAATGTGCTGGAGAAGCCTGCCAGGAGTCCCCACTACCATGTCAATCGGGTTATTCAACGAATCTTCTTGGGGCCTTATCCGGCCACCACCACTCACCATAGTGGACCTGAATCGTGCATGATGGCTTATAGACTTGGCCACACGGAAGACCTGTCCAACAATTAAATTTCAAACCGATTAACAGAAGCGAATACACAAAGTTAATACAGAGTCACAGCGACGAGTGAAGAACTACCTGCTCAGATAGCTCGCGAGTGGGGCAAAGAACCACTGCTCGAGGTCGCCGAGGCTTCATCAACCTCCCATAAAGTTCCTCATCCCTCCTCAGCAACTACAACATAAACCTATGAAATTGATATTTCCTCGATCCAAACAAACAGATCAACATATAGGCAGTATTTACAACTTAGGTGCGCATTTCAAGCACAAACAAAAACCACAAAGAAGCGGAGCCCAATGATAGGGTAAGCCTCAAATCCAGAAAGCAGGTAAAGGCTAAGTCCATTAAATGAAAAAATTGGATCCTTGAAGTGACTTAATGCCAAGAAACACTCCTCCAAGTCGAAACAAACGACCCAACTCGCATTTCCAAAGGGTTTATTCAACACTAACCACACTGGCAAACAAAACAGCACCAAATTCGACTTAACCATGAAGGGTATCCAGAGCTAAGCACAAGCGAGCGAAAATATACCTGAACAAGAGGCAACAAGTAGGCAAGAGTCTTGCCAGAGCCCGTGTGCGAGCCCAAAACCACACTCTTCCCCTCCAAAACGGCAGGAATCCCCAAGCACTGAATCTCAGTGGGGACTTCAATCGCCGTCTCTCTCACAGCCCTCATCACCTCCTCGCCCAGCCCCAGCTCCTCGAAGCTCCCCACCATCGCCGCCTTCTTCTTCCTCTTCTCCCCCTCCACTTCTAAAGCTTCTTCCTTTGGTCTCCTCGCCATTTTGCTCCCGCCCTCGCTTTCAGGGGTTCTACTCTGCTGTGGATTCGGAGCGTCCTTCAAGTGCCTCATCCTCAGCCTCTCGAGAAGCATCGTGTGCTTCATGGGCTGGATCCCCGCTTCCGACTCCGCGGCCTCCGGCGCAGCGGAGGCGGCGGCGGAGCACATGGGCCTGAGCTTGAGCCTCGCCAGCGACGACGCCGTCGTCGGCGCAGGCGGCGACCATCTGATGAGGCGCCTGGCGGAGGAGAGGCGCGCGAGAGGGAGGAGGTTGGAGGAGAGAGAGAGGGATAAGATTGCCCGGCCCGTGCTCCCCATAGCTCGCCGTCGTCTCGGGCGGCGCAACGGAAGTCCCCGTGAGCTTTCTTCTTCTTCTTCTTCTTCTTCGCGACTCTCGGCGGTGGACGGCGATGGCAAAATCTCTCGCGTGGATAATGTCCGGGTTCGGGTCTCGCTCCGGTTCATCCTGGGTTTAACTTAAACCCTCGAGTTCCATTTTGGTACAAAAGTTCTCGTTCAAAGCCTAATTGGGTCCTCGACTTTTCTTTCTTTTCGCAATTGAATCACTAAGTAAACACCTTTCGAATACGTAAATTAAGGAGATCGTTTAGTATTTACGTTTGAATGAATGACGGACGAAAAATATTAAAATTTATATGCGGTCTACGAATCAGTTATGAAATCATTTGATCACTAGATAATTATCATAAAAATTTTAATTATTTCGTTCAATACATGAGAATGCATTGTTTTCTTAGTTGGTATGCAACCATAAGAATTCCATCACCCTTTAGAAAAAAATGCTGGCAAATTTTCCACTCAGGGCGAGGTTTTTCAACTAGATCTTCCAAAGGATCCATCCCGGCCAAAGTTTGACCGGATAAGTAGGCATGAATGTCTCAACCTTCGCATTGCCAAGAAATGTTTACGCCGACACCGATCATACCCCTAATTTCACATTTTTTGATATAGTATGCAATGTTTTTCTCTCATTTCGACCATCAAAATCGAGTTCTAAGTTTTAATTTCAGCATTTCATGTTCATATTTTAGTCTGTCAATTCCACACGAAAATTAATATTCGATTTTCTAATTATCATAATGAAGTTAGGAAATCCATTCCATAGAAAACCCATACATATTCTGGATGAAGTAATACTTGTTTTGATACCAGATGCGCATTTACAGCAGCCTTCAACTTCTAAACAATCATGAATGTCAAACAGAGTCTGTCATCACGACATAAAACCACATGCAAAGAAAGAATCGCGAGGTAACCTCAGAATGGACACACAATGTTAGATGAAACGCTTCAAATTTTGTCAAAGCACTAGTCGCTGAAAGCGCAACACAGTCTACAAACTGAGGCTTATGAAGAACAAGCACGCAAATGCGCGCATCATGAAGGAATGTCTTGAACCCTGCAATGTTACGCTGGTTATGCCTATGTACAAACTACAAAGCTAGACCGAATGCTATGATCAAGAAGCCACATGAAGGGACTCTACAGCGTCCGCCACTTTCTTCCTCAACGCATCTCGAGATTCAATCAGATAGAGCACTTCTTTCAGGTCGATTTCCAGCAGCATTGCAGCCACTTTACCAGCTCGATCATGCTCCAGACGCTCCACAGCATGTTTTTCTAGTATCTGGTGTTTGTAATGCATGACAACATTAAAAAATCGGCCGGAAAAAAAATGTGGCTCATTGGTACTTGTATGAAACAAATATCAGTTTCTTCCAAACTTTTTTTTAGTCAAATTACATGCACAGATTCTTGATTCTGAAACTAGCCTCCAGTCACGGGGTACCCTATTATTGGGATTTTTAGTGCAGATTTGATCCATCGGTTAGCTAACTTGTCATCATCAACCAGTTAGTCGGGATCCCGTATGCGAGCAGAACACATTAAGAGGGCGATGCCTAGAGGGTCTTTAATTAATTTAACTGAAGAACACTCAAGCTTACGCTCTAACAGTTTAGCCTGAAGTGGGAAGCCTTGCAAACCAAAGTGGGAAGCCTTGCAAACCATAATGGGCAGTAACGTTATCACAATGGGGTCAACATACCTTTGAGATAGGTGAAATGACTAGAACCGCTTGAAAATGCTGAGAATTGGATTCAACAGCAAAGTTCTTCAAGTGGCTCGAAATCTTCTGTATTTTGGGAAACAAGCCAGCATCTAACATGATATCCGCCTCATCCAAAACCTAAGGAAAATTCATCCCATCATTCAGCATAATGGCGAACTAACATGCAATCGAGACTCCACAGCAGCACCAGAGAGAGCAAAACCATCTGTTCTGATTACAAAGATATGCACATACCAAGTACTTGACTGCAGTGGTCATAACATCGCCTTCTTCAATTTGCTGAAGGACCTCTTCAGGGGTTCCAACCAACAAGCCAATCGGGGCATTTGGCGAACCTCCCTTACCTTCTGATCCATCACCACTGCATTTTTCACTTGATTTTACTTGTGCATGACTGGTGATGAAACTTGCCATACTAAATACCTATATGCCCTTTGAGATTAGTTCTAGCACCAGAGCACAATAGGGGGTGAAAAAGAAAATGCAATCAGTGTTAAAAGCTAGAGCAGAAAAAGGAGCACCTTATCACATGATTCACCCGAAGAACATAACAGGAGAGCCCTCGGGGAGTCACGCTCAGTTCCAAACAATGCCGAATCCCGTCTCAGCATCTACTGAATCAATCAAAAAAGAAAGAGAGCCAGGTCTTACATTCTACAATCAAGAGAGCACGATCGCTTGGATCAAAGTCTGTATGCATTCATAAATGGCGCATCCCAATTCCGAAAGACCACAAACCCAAGAGACATCAAAAGGCCAGTAAAAGAGAGTTCTTTTCCGTGACTTAAACTTCATTTCAATGGCCATCATTATAACTCCATATCTAGGAGCTCGCAAATATGCAGTTCCATAAACTAATTCGGCAAGGGGTGGCAATTCATGACGAGAAATGAGAACATAACATGGCATGAGAAAAACCCACGTATGATACAAACACGACCAACTTGAAACTACTGCCCAGGCTCAGCCTCCGACCCTGTCTTTCAATTGAAATCAACCTCTCAAGGACAGCGCAAAGACACGAACTACCGACACGAGCACGAGCACGAGCACAACCATGATGACACGCCTCGAATGGCGAAAGAAGAAGAGTACCTGAACGAGAGGCAACAAGTACGCCAGAGTCCTGCCCGACCCGGAAGGCGAGCTCAGAACCACGCTCTGCCCCTTCAAAATCGCGGGGATCCCAACGCACTGAATCTCGCTCGGCACGAAGGCGCCCATCCCCTCGGCCGCCTCCACCACCTCCCCGCTCAGCCCCAGCGGCCCGAAGCCCGAGAGGACCTCCTCGCCGCCGCTTCTCTCTCCGGGAGGCGGCGGACGCGTCGGGGGCGGCTCGCTCCGCGTGGGTTCGGGAGAGCCTCCGCGCTGCCTGAGCCTGAACCTCTCGAGAATCATGGAGTCTCTCCTGGAGCTGGACTCGGCTGGTCTCGGCGGAGTCTGCGCATCGTCGGCGGGGGTGGTGGTGGTGGAGAGAGGCTTAACGGGTCGCGAGGCCTCGGCGGCGAGAGGCGGTGCGGAGGCGCGAAGTGACGAAGGAAGGAGGTTCGAGCAGAGAGGCCGAAGGGTTCTGCCGACGCTTCTGATGGCCATGGCCGGGGCTATGGCTAGTTTCGCATCTGCTGCTGTTCTTTTCTCATGTAAAACCCGCTGCCCGCTGGTCCGAGAGAGGCGCAAAACAGAGCAATGCAACCAAGTCCTAAATTGTCTTGCACGCTTGTCCGAGATGAATCTTCTCGCGTTCATTTTCGTAGAAAATGAGTAATTTAAAATATCTTTTTCAAAAAAATAACTATTTATATTATCTAAAAAAAATGATTGAATTTTTTTTCATCATCCACAAAAGTAATCGAGCATAGATTGTCATTGATAATGAAAATATATTCCATCGACTATTTTTCTTTTAAATAACTTAAACAACCATTTTTTGAAAAACATTTTTCAAATTATTTATTTTTCATAAATTAAACACACCCTGTGATAAACATTTGTGCAATTCCCCTCAATAATTATTTTGCATTTGACTAGCTCTTTTGTGTGCCTTTCTAAAGATTATTAACATCATGGTGTAAAACTTTTTTCTTTTAATTTCCCAAAAATAATCATCTTAACCCTTTTGCATTGGAAGGGTATTAGACCATCTCATTTTTCAAATCAAGCGAGTTTCAAGTGAAGCCATATGCTTCGATATTTGACATGCCCCGGTGTGCTTGTAGGAGAAAAACCTAGGTCATTGCAAAATATTTACCAATCCCGAATAGCTTATTCCAACTTGAGCAAAATTGATTCACACAGGCCTTGTTCATAGTTTCCCTCGCCCACGCTTTATTAATGATTTGCTTCCCTCGACATGCATCCGAGAGACGAGCGACATCGAGAAATACCGTTGAGTTTCGCCAATGGAAAACAGACCATAGTAATGTCTCTTTGGAGACACCTGACAGAAATAATTACGATCGAATTATGTGCCAACGATGACGCTAGAAACGAGTCCCATGAGAACAACACGATGATTTCTCCCAATAGAGAGATTTGAGTTAGAGGACAGAACGGAAGAAGTTGCGAAAACATCATGGACAAATCGACCCAAATTATATTAGGGGGGAACAAAGTGAAACTAACATAAATTTTCAGTAAGGGAAACTCTTTTATTAGTTCTTTGCGTGGCAACTCCTTGCCATGTCTGCAATCTTAACATGTGAACAGTATAATTTCTGTCTTAACAATAAAAATGGTTCAGTTTATCACGGTAAGGGTCAACCATCATGAACCATATTGAATAAGTGTTTTGCTCACCGAAATAGTATACCTTGGTACCTGAATCCAGTTAACCAATTTGAGGATGACATCAGTCAGATCATGTGTAGTACTCTGGCTTCAAGACACCGATGTAGGGCAAGCTCCTGTATAGCTCGGCATAATCCATTCCGTATCCCACCACAAAATAATCCGGACACTGCCCAAAAAAATGGAGGATCACATGAACATTTAAGTCGTGCTTGTTCTGTAAGTTGCAAACGCAAAAGAGCCCATCAAGAAAAACTAACAAAAAGAATTTCAAACAAAGGGATATTGTCAAGAGTAGCGGCACTAAAATAATTTAGTATCGCAATCTTGTGTTCGTTTGGTTCACTTACATAGCTCATCATAAGACTTGGTGAGCGGGAAGTGCACTTGCCCAAAAGAAAAACGCTCAACAAACTTATTCATGGGAGAATGAATGATCTGGTCACAACTTACATGGAAGAATCACTCCCAAGTAATCAAACAACCTAAAGCAAATCAACATCATAAGACAACGTACAAGCAGAAAGCAGAATCCTATCCGGACCACAACCTCAAAATAAACTAATAGTCCAGTCCAGATGGTTGATAAAGGAAAATGCAGAAGGCAACCGCCAGGCATGGAAAGCTGGTCAAATATATAACTGACATACCGAGCAACACTTAATAAAGGTAAAGAACAATCTGCAACTCTAGGCAACAAGTTCCTCCTCCAACAAAACATATATATCATCTCGAGTAACTAAATCACATGTACCAAAGAAAGTTGCTCATTCTTTTTTCTCTTAGGGGATTTTAACCTTCCCAGCCAGGATACTTGGTGCAACTCAGAGAGGTGGAGTGAACTGTATAATTTGTCTCGTCTTACCTCTTCCAATTCTTGTCATTGTAGTGGTCAGACAACACAAAGATATAAAAAGACAGTTACGCAGAGAAAACTTTTTTAGTCTTCAACAAAAGAAACTTAGAGAGAGAGAGAGAGAGAGAGAGAGAGAGAGAGAACCTCAAATCCACGATAGAATTTTCCATCACCCACCAACTGAAAATGAACCTTTCGCCTCACTGGTTTATCAAGAAAAGCACAAACTGAAATAGATGATGCTCCTTTCGACTTTAAGTGGCCAATAAGACAGGACAAGGTGTTCCCCGTATCAACAATGTCCTCAACCTGATACAAATGATTTTAGGAGACATTAGTGAGCTTCATTATCTGCAGTCCAGATCAGAAAACCACCGGTAGAAGTCTGCCAACATGACTATATCTATATGTAAGAACCAGCTGTTGATATAAGAAGAAGATGCACGAGCATTTCATTTCATCAGGAGGCAACCCTTGTGCAAGAAGTTCCATAAATGTAGCATCGTCACTGACATAGATGTATATGAATGAGCTCATGGTAACCTCATGCCACATTAAAGCGTTGGCAAGACATGTAATTATAAAGGGACCCCATTTTTAATAGGGTGAACTTCTAGCAAGTCGACTGTTTATTAAAAAAAGACTTCACTTTTTAAACCTAAAATGATATCTGCACCCAATATAACCAACCCAAAAAAATGAACAAAGCACCTGTCAGAGCTTTCTGACAAATCAAGATTAGACTATCAAAAATGGGTAGCCACAACTCCATAACATCTATCGTTTCTCGTGCGAATTATGCAATCGTTCTGATTCCTTTGCCAAGTCAAGCAGAAGTAGGTTCTGAAACTAGAGGAGTTTTAAGTCTATGCCAATGATAAGACTATTCAGACCAGAGCACTCGGTTAGAAATGAATCTTATTATCCCTTTGAAGCTGAATAAGTTCAACCCATTGGCACGCACTCAATCCAAACCTCTAGGCTAAAACAAACTCACAAAGTCTCAACTCCAAATCAATCTCCCATACTGGGAAGTTCTTGATGAGACAACAGTAAAACGTCCCAGACAATACTAGCTCTAGCAGTGCTCCTATGATGACTCCACATCCAAGAAAGAGAAAATACGTATACTGGAGCACATTCAACAAAGCAGCTTGCGGGTCCACTCTCCTACATCCAAAAGATCAAAATTTGAAAACGTGTCCACTTACCAAGACGACGTGCCTGCCTTGAACGTCCACCTTCAAGTCAAGGGACACGGCAGGAGCCCCGCTGGACTCCGTGCCGGAGCCGTAGGAATCGGAGCGGACGAAATCGACGACCAGGGGCAGCTCCACCTTCCTCACCAGGTCGGCCACGAAGAGGAAGGCGCCGGTGGCGACGGCGACGAAGACCGGAGGCGAGGCGGCGGCGGCGGCGGCTGCTCTGAAGTCGGAGGTGATCTCGGCGGCGAGCTCGGACACCCGGGCCGAAATCTGGTCCTGGGTCCACAGGACCTCCTCTATGTGAGAGTCCATTTTCTAGACGATTGCCGGCGGATGTGAAGATGAGCTATTTTGCTTTCCCCTCTTTCCATTCAAATACTTGAAAAATCATATCAATAAATTCTCGATTCGATTCTTTTTCCCTTTGTGCGCAAAATAGTGCTATATATATCTAAAATATATAGGTAGATTTTTATGGTTAGCCTAAGAATAAAGCTAAGCAATTGCCAATTTGATTAAAATTATCTCTATAAGGTAACGTATCGAACCCTTTTTCGATTAATTGATCATTCTATATATATATGTGCGTGTTTGATTTGGTCAATCTTCATGTAGGCCTAGCTAGCACTGAAAAAAAAAACCCTTTTTTGATTAATTGGTCCATATATATATATATATATATATATATGTGTGTGTGTGTGTTGGTTTGGTCAACTTTTATGTATGCTCAGCTAGCACTGAAAAAAAAAATCTTTTTTTCGATTAATTGGTCATATATATATATATATATATATATATATTGGCTGGGTCCACTTTCATGTAGGGCCCAGGTAACATTTAAAAAAAAAACAAAGAGAGAAGTTGAAAAGAAAGGGGTGCCTTCGCGCGTTTGTGTGTGCCCAAAGTGAGGAGAGAGAGAGAGAAGAAAAGGGGTGTCGCTTTGTGCATACTAGAAGGGAGAGAAAGAAAAAGTAGAAAAAGTGAGACCCACGGGGAGAAAGTGCACGAAGAAGAAGAGAGGACCGAATCTTTGTGATCCAAATTCAAAGGTCAAACGTAGATAGAATCGGCTCAAATTTGAGCATGCTGTTCATAAAACTGAGAGCTACGAGTTGATGTTTTCATTTGTCAAGAATTCCCTCAGTACTCTCCAATTACGATTACGATTTTCTTGTTATGAATTCATTTATTTACGTATATAGTGATTAAATGAAATTGAAATATTGATGTTGTCTTTAGTATGTGACTAGAGAAAAATACTTTGTATATTCTACTATTCTTGATGATTAGTTAATGTTTTTTACAGTCCGTAGTTTTTCTTATATCGGATTTTTCGCGTTAAATTTTTGGTATCGTTATTTGCTTTGTCTACTTATCATTTCGGTATTATATTTGCATATTGTGAGGTTATATATTGCCGGTTGTTGCTCGAGTTAGGAGAATTTCAATTGATTTATGCTTTCCGTTCGTTTCGCGGAAAATAACTTCCGAAAATATTTTCCGAATTTCCTGTTCGGACGGCGGAAAATACACGGTCAACGGAAAATATTTTCCGGTCAACGGAAAATTCCTCTTTGGAATTGCGGAAAATATTTTCAAAAGAGGAAGTCATTTTCCGCTGCTCTCGCGCTCCAGCTCCTTTTTCCTTCGTTCTCGTCCTCTCTCTCTTTCTTGCTCTCCCTGCTGCAATGGCTTCCTTCTTCGGGATCGCCTCCGCCCTACCCGGCCAAGCTCGCCGCCCGCCCGTCCGGGCGCCGCCGCCGCGCCGCTCCGCTTCCCCCGTGGCGGCTCGAAGCCGCTTGGGAGGATCCGGCTCAAGAGGGAGCACCGGCGGCGGCGCCCGGAGGCTCGCGGGGAGCCCGGCTGTCCCGAGCCGCTCGTCGTGCGGTGCGAGGCTTCCGGTGGACGGGTGAGCCTCGCCGGCTTGGGGCGGAGCTCTGGCGACCGGATCTTGGTCGGTCGGATCTTGGTCGGCTCGCCATCGTCAGGCGTGTGGCGGTGGAGGAAGGAGGAAGGAGGAGGAGGAAGGAGAAGGAAAAGAAAAGGAAAAAATAAAAAGAAAAAATAAAAAGAAAAATAAAGAAATTAGTTTGAACGGTGGAAAATGTTTTCCACTCAAAATTTAAGTTTCCACCGAACACCGGAAAATATAGCAATTTTCCTGGAAAATGACTTCCGGGAAAATATTTTCCGGAGATGGCTCATTTTCCGTGAAACGAACGCAAAGATTAGTTTTCGATGAGAAATTGATCTTTAATTGCGTTTGGCTCGTGGTGAATTATTGTACCGGATTCTCCCCGACAATATAAATCCATTGTCGTTTGCAAGTGGGATTGTGAGCAACTCTAGCTACTCAAGCCTTGTAACTAAATGGATTCAGTCCAACTTTTCTCGAAATCAAGCACCTAGTCAAATCGAGGCTGAGTTTGAAAATAATTTATTTGAATAAATAATGAACTCATCAAACGGTAGCTTTTACATATCTTAATTATATTTATGGGCTTAACATTTCTTTAGAAGTATATTATACTTTGAGGATTCGAGTTCCAACTTAATTGGAACCTAGATTGGAATTCACTCGTCAGTCAAGCCAACCTCAAATCAACAATTTGTATGCAATGAGCCGACGGTCAGGTTAAGCCGGGTTTTTGTGAAGCCCAATTCGACCCAAAACCCCACTAGGGAGGGGAAAGATGACCTGATCCAACCCATCGAAGACGCCTATCAATTGGGTTCAAATCTAGAGTTTCATCTTCCTTATGCTTGCAGAGAGAGAGATTGGGATGTGCTTTGGGGGTGTCAAAAAGCCCATGCCAGGCTGCCAGCTTGACCCAATCCGACCAGCCCTACCAACGTCTAAAAATTCCTACCCGAATAAGAATAAAGCTCCACCCCAAAATACTCTAAATTTTAGGGTCGGGCCAACACATACTTTTTTGATAGCCCTAGCGTGTGTACTTGATTAGGTCGAGTCAAGCGATTAATATACTCAATTCAATTAGTGCTTTACATTCTTAGACATTCATCAATAATATTTATCTAGATGTGCATAATTCGTTCTACTTGAATTGATGTATGACTACACTCATTCAATTCGATTAAATTATGCACTTTACATGAGCTTTTCATTGTGGGGGCAATCGATGATTAATTCGCTTATATTCAGCACTTACCAAGAGATCGAACATCTTTTCCATTTGAAAAGTAATAATCAACAAATACACACACACAGATATATATATATATATATATATGAGAGAACTGGTTAAGCCCAAGCCCAGCAAAGTCCGAAAAATGCTTGGCGCCAAACCCTCCCTCAGTTTGAACAGACAGATCCCCAAATCCCCCGGGCAAAATCAATCCGCCGCTCTGGAAGACTGCGATCCGAGCTATGGCGGCGGCGGCGGCGGCGGTGGCGGCGACGGCGACGGCGACCTTCATCGCTCTCCAGTGTTGCCAATGCTCCACAATGCAGGTCTGCTTCTCCGTCTTCGCGTCTCCGCGTCTCCGCCTCTCTCTCTCTCTCTCTCGGAGCTTTAAAGCGTCGTCGTCCCGATGTCGTCGAATCGGCAGGTGAAGCAGCAGAAGAAGAGCAGCAACAAGTGGACGTGCGTCGTCTGCAACCAGAAGCAGTCCGTGAGGAAGGTCTTCGCTCGGGCCTTCATGGCCAAGGACGTCCGCAAGTTCGTCCAGTCCTTCAACATGTCGCGCCTCTCCTCGGATCTCGAAGCCCCAGATCCACCGCTCGAAGGAAGAGGAGGAGCGGTCCACGATAGTGCGGGCGGCAGCGATGGGAGGAAGCTGAAGAGAAGCGACTGGAGCGAGTATCTCGACGTCGAACAAGAAAAGCGCGACGATGAAGAAGGTTCTGGTTTTTTTAGCCGAGAACGTTAGTCCGTTCGCATCCCTTAGATCATATAATCTCGATTTCTGATATAGAATCAAGAGCGACGCGATTGCTTGAACTGTCGAACTGCTGTGTTTGGACATGTCTCAGTACGATTACTCCGGGACGGAACTGACCGGACGTCGGTAGTATTGTCGCTCGTCTCTCACGTGATGAATTTTCTGTGCAGAGGATGGTGGGGGGATGAAGATTGTGACGGAGCTTCCGAAGGAAATTTTCAAGAAGCCCAAACTGAGGGACTCCTCTCATCAATCGGCTGGTTCAAAGGGCGACAAGCTCTTCACACCATCGTTCGCCAAGAGAAGTAACCGAAAACAGACTACTTTTCCAGGTAAGATTTGGGCTTTACATTCATCTTGACATTAGATAGAGGAGTCTTCTCCGTAAGTTAGTTGCAGAGCTTTAATTAGGAAGATGCACTGTTCACCACGTGAATTTGCGAAGATAATAGAGGAAAAGTTAAGTGTTCTAGCTGTTGTTTAGATCCAGAGTCGGATTCTCTAAGTAGATCCAATTGACGCCCTGATTTGATGACCAATGACGTGCTGATGATTGCCTCGTATTTTCGAATGTGCAAAGTCAATCGGCATCAGCAACATTTCTTGCTAGCGAATCGTCATCGGCAAACATTTCGCAGTTATTGCTGAAGCCGGATACCTTTTTCTGACACAATAAGTTAAGGAGTCTCGAATGCCACTTGCCTGCTTAAATTGCTAGCAGACTGCGAGATTAGGAGACTGCAGCTATTTGCTAATTGCTGTCATCTATGCCTTTAGGATTACGAAAAACAATGAGTTTGACTACGATATAGCATTCTCAGCTTGTTCTATGAACAGCGGCACATGAAGCTGAAGTAGGCATGGTGACAAGTGATGGCAAATTCCTAACCTAGGCATTTTCTGTACACTATTTGCAGATGAAGAGCCAAAGAAGAACCAAAATGGGTTAGCTTTCTCGACTACGAATTGGACAAATTCCAAAAGAGAAAGTGACATCGACCCAGTGATTGCTCCATCAGCTGCAGCCACGAGGAATTCTAAATGGAGCAATTACATGTCACAAGATGAAGTTACCTTGCAGTCCCATGTGTACGAAGATGACGGGGATCGATTTGGTAATGGTGTCTTGGAATCTAAAGCAAATGATCAGGAGGTAGAGGAAGACATTCACCCAGATTTTATGTGAAACTTCATTATGTAAGTATGATAATTTCCCCGGTGTATCCTGATCAGTTTCTCTCGTTAATCAACCAACCACTTCATCGTTAACAACAATCCCTGTATCTTTGTTATATACATTCAGATATCATGTATACCTGGCAGGAGTCCGCTAGTCTTCTGTGTGTGGAATTTCCATGCCTGCCTATGAAGAATCTTAGTTACATGGTGACATGGTCAACTGTAGTGAAGCTTAGTCATGCTGCTTCAGACATTGATGAAACAGGTTACTCAGATTTGAGAGCACCCTTAAGTTGAGTCCGCGCCATTCGGTGAGACTGCCTCGGAGCTCCTAAGGTATTTGGGTCTCACAAGGTTGGCCTAAAGTATCCTCCGATCAGAGGCCGGCATCTATGCCAACTTTGAAAGTGAAGCTGGTGTCAAAAACTGGCCTAGAGGTTCTAAAACCAAGGCCACCTTCATCTTTAGGTTGGCAAAGTCGCTGCCAAATTTTGAGCCCTTTCCGACACCCTGCCGGAGAACTCTCATCAGAAGAGTCCATCCGGTGAGGCAACCCCACTTTTGATGTTTCTCCTCTACCAGAGGAGATCGGTTGGTGAAAAGTAAAGCAATTACTATCTCTGGGCCACACCACTACCTGTTCTAATTTGGACCCCATTAGTAGCAACCTGAGACGTTGCAGCACCCAAAGTCTCCTTTTCCGGAAGCTAGACGGTGGGGCTAGAGCAAAACGACGGAGAGAGACGGTGGGTGCGCCTGACACCATTAGCTGTACAAAAACCCCGGGAGCCTTTTGGAGCATGCGCGGTTGTGCAGCATCATGCATTTACTTTCATGTACTTTCATGTCGAGTACTTGCATTTACTTTCATGTCGTCACGTCACCCATGTTGCGTGATAAAAGATAAATTTCAGTTTACGAAGATTAGCACGTGATATCTTAAAATCTTAATTTATGGTTAATCTACGATGGTGATACGAAGATGGGAACTAAATTGTTAAACTTGTAAATCCTTGTAGGACATTTTCTATTTAGCAATTTATAAATTGTCAAAGTAGTTGATTGCATGAGCGATGTGTCATCTCACTATTAATATACTTTGTGGAATTAGTAATTTTCATGGACTATCATGTTTCTTTTTCCTCTTCGGTGTCGCAATCTCACCAATGAGAAGGCAAAACCAAGATTGAGCTCAATTGGAGCTCTAGTACATGACTTGCGCTTTGCCAAGTTTTTTTTTTTTTTTTCATGAACATATCTCAATATGTTTGCATCCAAATGAAATTTATGATTTGAATTTAGTGGTAGATGCATATTAAATTGTGAAAATTCTCTGACTCTTTTTTCTTTTGAAGACTATTCGAAAATGATGGCTTACTCTTATTGCGAATCGGACCCAAATCCTTGATTGCTTGATCTCTATTTGAAGACGGTAGGAACCTTGACCTAAAACGGCCAAGGTGTCATTTTAGGAAACTAAAAGTAATTTTCAACTCATTTTTAGATTTTAATCAAGCATTAAAAAATATTGTCATTTTTCTGAAAAATGACTTTTAGAAAAAATATTTTCTAGAAATATCTGTGAAATAAATTGAGCTTAAGTCCTTATCTTTTGAACAATGAAATGAACAACAAGAATTCTTAATGTCTCACTTTAACCACTCTATGCCCAACTAACATATATGGTCCATTATGATGACATCATCCACAGGAGTTTCAAATGTGGGACCTAATTTTAGTAACATTGACTTGCTCTCGAAACATCTATAGGTTTAAGAGAGGGAAAGTTAGTTGCTTATTCAAAAGTATAGACTTGTTTCGGGTGACTCTCACCTTTTCATTGACACATCTATTTCTAGATATTTTAGCTTATACTTCAAACCAAAATTTCCAAACAAAAAAGCTTTAGATTAAGAGAGATAAATAGAAAACTAATTCATTAATTAATCGGGGGTGAAACCAACTTCTTTCTAATCATGCAACTTGCTCCAAAACGATGGTGGTTTATCATCGGCCTCTTCATCTATTGTGCACCAGTACAATAATTAATAAACGAAAGAAATAAAAGAATTCAAGGAATTTGACGCATCATCTGTGCCCGTATCTGCCACGATCCGGGAGCATGACACATCTTTTAGAAAATTACAAAAAGTATAGATATCCGATTGAAGGTACACATGTTTTATCAGATAATTTTTTGTTTTTTTTTGGAGTGTGGCAGGGGGAGGTCGCTACTTCCATTCAAAGGCGACAGGACACCTCGAGGGGTCGAGACGACGACGCTCGCCACGTGCGTTCCATCTGCTCCGTGCATTGTCCTTTCAAACGTTGATCCCGAGTTAGCGACCAGTCTTCCCCGACATTGATCAAGGATCCAACCATGGAGGAGTTCCCACGTGGTGCGGTACTTGAAAATTGCTGGATCTTCCGCCAGCCATTGGATGCACGTTCCGCCCCGACGTGCGAAGCTCCTCACTGGTCGCTTCCCGACTGTGCTCTACCAATCTATGGAGAACGTCCCCTCCACGCGAAATTTCAATGCTTTCTCGGGAATTTGATACCCCGATCCGTCCGACGAGACCATCACATGACGAGTGCCGTTCGTTTTATTGGGAAGATAAAAGAATCAGTGGTACTTCGCACGTGACAATTGATAGTGATAGATGAAGGCGTCGTGTTGAGCTACTGTTGAGCACCTGAAATTTTTATCGCTGGTTGTATTACCAGGAAGGTTTGATGCACATGGGTGTAAGTTTTGTGGATTCTATATAAAACGGTATAAATAATCTCAAGCAGGTTGCCAAATTATTAATTCGTGTTTCCATGTCATATTTGAGTTTTAGGTTTGTTGTCAAATTTCATGTCATTACAAAACTTTTGTAGAATGTATTGTAAAAAACTCGGTACGTTTTATATTCATGTCAATTTCTAGTTTATCATTATCTCCAATTATTTATAAGGGAACTCTCTTTAAGTGAATAAATTTTTGCTCATGAAGCACTCTCATTATCTCATGAACTACGTGAAACCAAAACCATATTAGTGTCCCAAACATGAGATTATTTGCGCCTGACAATCGGTACCATGGGGAATTGAATCTTTATAGTGTGCCTAATCCACATGCATTGGTTTTAAGAAAACTTTGAAAAGCAATTTCGGACTCTTAAATCCATTTTCCCTTTGAGCCTAAATCTTGTTTTCTAAAGCTCCAAACTCAAAACGGTTACGTGACTGCTTTCACTCAAAATCTAAAGTTGTTTCATAAAGTTTTCTGAAATCTCTCGAGTCATCGTAATGGAATTTTATCAATTTCCACTTCCATAAACGTGTCAAACTTTATTTGTTTGGGCAAAGGACCAATGCTGTCAAGGTAAACCACATTGGAGGCACCGAAAATTTATAGAGGCATATCATCAGAAAAACTTCCTTGACCAATCGGTAGATTAAACTATGTCATAAGAGATCCAAAAGCTTGCCTCAACTCAATTCTCAATCACGATCTTGTAGTGAACAATAGGGACAGAGAATGAGGAAAAAAGCAAACTTGCTTCTCCGATGGTTGCCGAAGAAGCAAGTTCCATAATAGAGCCAACGAAACCATGTCTGAAATAATGGATCCAACCCCCGTGTTACATTATCACTTAGCATCAGAGCTTTTGGAGCAAATGCCTAGATTTTCTAACATGTCAAACTTGGGAAAGGAGAGTTTTATCGAAAGGTCATGCCGTGCGGTGCCAAAAAGCCTACAAATTCTCTGCTTCAAATTTATGTTTTTCGCAAATTATTACAACACAGAGTCAAGGGTTTCTCCCTCTTTGCATAAAAGCCGGGGCTGATGCGTGAGATTTGAGATGTGAGAGAGGAGATCTCAAATGCAACGAGCGTTCACCAGCTGCTTCAAGGGCTCTGAACATATCCCCACCGTCAACAAACAGTGTGCGAGCCAATCGATAACTGGAGCCTATATCTTTGCCAGCCCGGCCGGGACGAGATTTGTGGGTAGACTGGCAGGTTCCGCCGATGATTGGAAACTTCACGTGGGGGGACCTATTTCGGGTGGTGCGAGGTCCAATCAGAGGAAGAAACCTCAACACCGGACAGCCCCAGAAGGGCCTCGAGGTTGACCTCGGATAGGACCATTTGCTTCTGCTGGGTAGTGTTTATGCTCCGGACTCAGGGGTTGGCTTGTAGCAGGGGGATGTCCCACTGAGTACTGGTCGGGTCTCTGTTGACAGTGATGTTTTTGTTAGATGGTTTTTGAAGATGAAGTCACCCTTCAAGGAATATTAGTTATTGAATGAACTACAATTCTTTTTGCCACCCTACCTGTCTTGGTTGTTTGGGCGTAGCTAAAATCATTGACCAGCGCGCGTAATTTCGTCTAGTGACGGGTTATGTTTTTCTTTTCCCGTCATCCATTCAATTTCCTTGGTATATGTTTTCTTTTTTTTTTCCTTTTGTTGGACTTAAATGATGGGGAGAGGCAATCGGGGTGGCCAGTCCTCTCTGGACAGAGGGGAACGTTTGAATTTAGGAGACTGTAGAAAGGTTGTTGCTCATTTATGATCTACTGATTTGAATTAGGGGAGTTTTCGCCTCATAACACCTTGTTATTGTACGATCATTACCAACTATTTAAAAAGAATTACGGGAGCTCTACCCTCATAACATCTGTTAGATGCAAATGAAGTTTGGAAATATTCGAATTTAGCACTTTTAGCTCTGATATCATGTTAAATTTTTGTGAAACCACTACCAACTGTAAATAATTGGCCAAATAAGAAATTAGAACGTAAATTGGGAGAACTTTTTCATAGGACTTGAACAAAATCAAACACTTTTTCTCTCTCCTCCCTAAGGTTGTCTCATTTTTCTCTCATTTTCACACAACGTTTTTCTTTGTATTCCATAGAAGGGAGGGTTTGAGTTAGATCTCTCCCTCTCCTCCATTTTTTATTTTCCTTTGGCTGATTTATTTTTCTATTTTTTTCTCACTTTCCTTCCGTTTTGAGGAATTTTTCTCTTCTGATCTTGTTTAGATTTGAATACTTCTCACTCCTATTTCAAGGAGGTTTCAATCCCAATCTAGTCTAGATTTTGGGATTTTTGTGGGATGATTTCAAGGTTTTGTTTTTTTTTTCTTCTTCAAATTTTGTTAGTGTACAATTCCAGCTTTGAAGGAGATTGGAGGAGTTTTGTGAAGCTTTTGCTCTCACGGGTGTTAAATATATACTCAACCTTGTTACTCTAACCACCACTAGGTTTGCGCCACCCTTCTAACATGGAAGAGGGAGGTGGGGGGTTTGAATCCCCACATTCTCAAGCGGGATTGGGTGATGACGATTTAGTTTCAAGTGTGAGTTTCAACTTTTACACCCTGCAAAGAGGCATGGCAAAAGTTTAAGAATGAGAGTTAGAGTAGAAATAACGATTTAGTTTCAAGTGTGGGTTTCGACTTCCACGCCTGCAAGGAGGTAGGACAAAAGTCTAAAAGTAAGAGTTAGAATAGGAGTAAAATATGATCAATAAAAAGAAAAAAAAAACCCTTGTTACTCTGAATGGCAATAGTGTTAGAATGCCAAACTTAAAAGTGCACCACTAAAAGGCAAAGGATAATAACATATGGAGATCTAGCTATGTGTACATTACTAAAAACATATTCAATGATTAACTGCCAATTTTGGTTTGAATAAGTCAAAGATTTAACGACAAAAAAAAAAAAAAAGGTCATGGATTTACTTCTTGAGTATGTGAGTCATAACCTATAATTCATCTTGTTATTTGGAACTTGTTTTGTCTTGAAGTTGTCTAAGATTTGTCTTGATTTGCAATTGGACTACATGATTTCTCTCTCATAATCCTATAAAAATGAATAAAATGTTACTTTGATAGTAGGAAAAAAAAACTACATTGGAACTACAATTGGTAGGCCCATCCTCTGCCTCTTCAGTTAAAAGTTGCCAATTAGAGATAAACAGTTTGGAGGAGCAAGCACTAAATGAAGAGAAATAGTTTGAACCGATTATGACGAAACAGTGAATGTTTTGCTCTCCACGCTTAGTCTATTTTATTTTGCCTAGTACTAAGTGTGAAAATTTAATTAGAATGACAAAGGGAGTTTGAAAATTTCTAACTCTGATATCATGTGAGAATTTGTGAGACCATTTCCAACTCCCATCCTGGTAATCTTGTTTTTAATGTGCTTGTTTCCTATCTCATTGTTGATAGTTGATTGTTGGGAAAAGTACAAAAAAAGTCTTAAATTTATTGCATTAGTACAATTAAATTATAAACCTTTTAATTAAACTAAATTAGTTCTAAACATTTTCATATCAGTACCAATTAAGTTTATTTAGTCAATTTAGGATGGAAATTACTAACATGAATATCAGTTGTTTTATGTAGCATAATTGACATTGACGTGGACATTTTTTAACAATTTTTTTGAGTTTTTTCTTTCTTTCTTTTTTTACATGGCCTGAGCCAATGATTAGTAAGGGTTGCCCTTGTTGCCACAAACCAGGGTTGGCCTCCTTGAGTGCCTGTGAGGCTGACCCTTATCTAGGCTAGGGTGGCTTAATTAGGCATCAATAAAAAATTTCTTGAAGTGTGATCTATATTGTACTTTAAAACTTGTTTCTACAGCAGAAGTACACTTTGTGAAAATACCATCAGTAAGAAAAAATGATAGAAAATCATAACAAAATCACCCAACTGCCAATAGCCGATTGAGAAATTTTGGGCGTTGATGAACTGTTCTTGATACACTGATTTCATCGGTATCGTGGATTGGTTTATAATGTCCATTAAAAAAAAATTCTTACTTTTTCGATGATGTCATCTAGTTGTCTGACTTGGGCAATCTTGCGGTATATAGTTTTTGTTATGAATGAATATCTATCATAATTTTTGTAAAAAGTTATTCTTACATCGTGTGTATCTATATATCATTCCGCTTTTTCATAATTAATTTACTTATGGAGTGACAAGAGCCATCTCCAAATATACGTAACTTTGTAGCGTCATTGAGGAGGAACATACGGCCTTCGAAAAGTTGGACTGATTGTAGAGTTCCCACACCGAGCTTCCAGATAGAACCATGGATGTTCATCATGTCCACTCTAGTATAGCATTTTTAGGCGCACATCACTCGAGCATAATTTGTCGACTTAATCCAGTCTTTTATTTTATCATCGGAGCCCCTCCTCCCATCGATAGCACCCGGCCTCGTCTGGCCATCTGGCTTGCGATCCCACTCAAGGCCTAGACGATCAATGATTGCGATGGACTCGATGGAATGCTCAGGGACCGAGGCGAGAAGCTGCTCTGGGGGCACGCGCACCCCGAGGCAGTCTTTCACCCAACCGGAGGATCTTTCGGCGCAGGTGGAGGGATCCCCCGCTATTTTAAAATGGAAAAGACAGTAACCATATTCCCATATTACCATTTTCCCATTTTCTTTTACCTTTCTGTCGCCATTGCTTATTTGACCGCCCGCTAACTAAATCAAAACCCCAGCAGTCGGTCAATCCTCCGACGGTCGAGGAGCCTGATGAGAGGACCTAGAAATTCTGCATTAACTCTCACCCCCTCGCTCGCTATCGCTCTCGTCCGCTCCCTTAAACAGAATGGAGTGCATTCATGCAAGTCGTAATTCTCGCTGGGGACCAGAAGTTCTCGGGACAGCACGTTGTGATGCCTTCATGCCCCTCGTCCCCGCCGCCGCCGCCGCCGACAGCAGGAAACACCGACGGATGAGGATGGGCAGCAGGTCGTCGCTGCTCTTGGAGTCGGCGGCACTGATTCTGCTGCTGGGCTGCTGCATCCTCCCTCCTCCCTCCGCTCGCGCCGCGGTCCATTACCATGACTTCATCGTAAGTTCTCGCGTTTTCAACGCGCGTGCGCCCTGGTTTCGCTTCTGGAAGCTCGAGATGGAAGTGGCGCAGAATATTATCATCATTAACTCTTTTGGGTTCGGTCGTGCAGCTGAAAGAGACCAACTTCACGAGGCTGTGCAGCTCCAAGAGCATGATGACCGTGAACGATAGCTTGCCCGGGCCGGTGATTCGCGTCCACAAAGGGGACACCGTCTACGTCAACGTCCACAACCATGGCGGCTACGGAGTCACCATTCACTGGTACCTCGCCCCTCTTCTTTCGCTCGTTTCTCTCATTTCTCTCAATGCGTTTTTTCGAATCCACCATGTCTACATTTATTCAATCTGGTGAGGCCCGTAATCACGGGCCCCCCCAAATCTAAGGACTAGGTAAGTGCCCGAAAAGTCCGAGAGTACTTCACTTCTAAAAGTACCGATTACGGATACACAAATTCACAATGGAAGCTGTGAAATATCCTCAATCCAACGGGAATTGGGACACGTGTTAATTATGGAGGGGCGCGGGCCTGGGGACCGCCCGAGCCGTTCAATTCTTAAAACGGGTAAAAGGCCTTGCCCGGGTCATTATCTCAACGGTCAAATTTCTCTTCCTCCTTTTGTCTTCCTCCCGACGTTGAAAGGTCGTTGCCATCTACTCACAAGCAATCCGTACGGCCAATCAAGGACGTTTCTTGCACATTTGCAATTTATTCCATGTGGCTCTTTAAAGTAATTTTTCTCTTCTCTTTCGCGCGAGGACCCTGATGTGGCCCCAATAATAAATAATTAAAAATAAAACCTGAGAATTAAAGAAGAAGAGACTAAAATTCATGAAAAAAGAAAAAAAAAAGAGGCAGAAGGGGGGGGAAGGACGCGGGGGCCGAGAATAGCGGGCGTGGCGCCGCCCGCCTTTGTGGCCGACGAGGATGGCCGACCCTTGCTAGGCCAGTGATGAAGATCGCTGCCCTTGCCATAGGCCAGGGCCGTCGCTTCGTGGCGGTGGTGGCTCTCGCTGCTGCCCCCTTTTCCTATTCCGCTTGTAATCCCCCTCCCTACTACCTTATGATTCCTCCTCTCTCACTCTCTCTCTTCTTCTTCTTCTTCTTCTTCTTCTTTATGATACTAAGACCTCCAAATTTTACCTATATGACACATTTACCCATATTTGTCCCAAACTTTTGTTTTGTAACACCAAAAACCCCAAACTAAATTTTGAGAGTAAATGGGTCATGTGAATATTAGTTTTGGGTTTTTGGCGTTACAAAATGAAAGTTTAAGATTTTGGTGTCACATAAATATAAGTTTGAGTTTTTGAAGTCACTGAAAAAGTTCAGGTAAATGTGTTGCATAAATATAAGTTTGGGTTTTTGATGTCACAAAAAAAAAATTAAAGTAAACATGTGACAGTTGGTAAAGTTTTCAGTTTTCTGTGGCTTTTTCTCTTCTTTTTAATGTTCAAACCAGTATATATAAAGATAATTGCAGTGCAAATCCTGATACGGGTCAACTTCTTATGAAGTCCTATTATCTTTATTCCGTGCATTTAAACCCTAAAATTTGTAAACTGTTTTGAGTCTTTCTATTAGTGGCAGGAATGACTCAAAGTGCATCGGAGTTTTAGAACTTTAGTGAACGAAATGAAAGTTTTAGTAATTAAGTACACAAAATGACAAGTTTTAAGACTTGCCTTCTAGTTCTAGTCATCCTAAGTAAGTGTTACCGCTAGTTTTGAGTGTCTTGGGTACTTGGTCAGTGCATCACGAACATACTTTCCTCTGTATTTGTCATTTGTTGCTTGAATCAATCTTAAAAACAGAGTCCCCTAATTGGTAGTGGCAATTGGTTGTGTCTCCTCAAAAAGAGAGACAAACTTGAAAATATCTGGATTTGCTAAAGGAAGAAACAAAAGAATTGCAGGCTTTGAGCTTAATCTTCGATGGACATATTCAAGAATCCTGAGTTTTGAGAATATCTCGATTTGTTGCAAAACTTGCAGGCATGGCGTGAAGCAGCCGAGAAATCCATGGTCAGACGGTCCAGAATACGTAACACAATGCCCGATCGAGCCCGGATCGAACTTTACTTATGAGGTCATATTTTCAAAAGAAGAGGGCACGCTTTGGTGGCATGCTCACAGTGATTGGACCCGAGCTGGAGTTCATGGGGCCATTGTAGTATACCCTAAGGAGGGCACAACTTACCCTTTTGAGGAACCAGATGGTGAAGAAGTGGTAGTACTGGGTAAGTAATCATCATGACCTCCTTGTTCGGTCCTTTCTGATCTAAAAGATTTGCTTCTCTTGTCTGTTTTTTTTCTGTTGCTGCTTCATGAATCCTTAGTTTCAATTTGAAGAGAACTAAGTATCTGTTATGGTTTCCGTCATACTGTTAATATGGTTGGGGTCTAGGACAAGGACTGCATGATGTTTCACTGAAAAGAAAGAGAGAAAAAGCATTATGAAACAGCCATGGAGTTTCAGGAGTTGCTTGCATCTCTCTTGTCGCTTTTATTTGTTCACGCTTCGTGCATCTCTGTTCAGTCTGAACTTGCACCACAAGGAAGATGTTTTCTTCTGTCAAACATGCCAAGATGTGAAATTTCAGGATTACACACTTCCTTCTCTTCTGCCATTCCCTTTTGTTTTCTCTTGCTCCACAGTGATTGCATTTTCATCTTTGTTGGTCTCTCTGTATGATTGCCTAAATTCTATGTTACTTGCCTATCCATAGGTTCTTGGTACAAAGCAGATGTGAACAAGGAAGTTGAGGAGGACCTGAGTTCAGGTTCAGACACTCCTCGCTCGGATGCATATGTTATCAACGGCCAACCAGGAGACTTTTGTGATTGTTCTAAAGGTAATCCAGCGCTGCTAAAGAAACTCAATAGTGACACCTATTATCTCCAGGAGACTTTTGAGAAACAGAAAACAATCGTGCAATTCGTTTGCAACACTAACCAACAGTCGCAAAGTCAGAGTGCATTCACTTGCTATGATGTGCATTTGACCAATTCGGGGAATGTAAAATCAGCGGAATTCGCTCAATTAGAGAAATGAACCTGACTTATATTGTTTACATTGCTATGAAAGCACATGACAAACTGTTTCATAACGAAAATGTTCTTTATGTTTTGCCATTTACGAGCCTTTTGATTGCAGATTTCACTTATCGCTGGTCAGTTGATTATGGGAAAAGGTACATCATTCGTCTGGTCAATGCGGTGATGAATGCAGAAATGTTCTTTGCCATCGGACAACACAATTTCACTGTCGTCGGGATGGACGGGGCCTACATAAAACCACTTGTCACGAGTTTTGTGATGATTGCCCCAGGGCAAACCATGGATATACTGGTCACAGCAAACCAATCTCTCGGTCAATACTACATGGCAACTAGACAGTATGACAGTGTTAAGCCGGACGTCACGGATTATGACAAAGTGAATGCCACTGCGATTCTTCAGTACACTGGCAACTACACTGATACATCGGCTCCTTTCTTTCCCGACACACTACCGATCTACTATGACTATATATCTGCAATATACTTTATGAGCCACATCAGGAGCTTAGCAAATGAAGAATACCCTGTCGATGTCCCCAGAAATATAACTACCTTCATGTATATCACGGCTTCCATGGGTGAAGTTGACTTTGTCAATGGTTCAGACACGAGAATTGGCCTTGCATCAAGCTTAAACAATGTTAGTTGGGTAAACCCATCGACTGATGTACTGATGGCTTACTACAGGTATTCGTCAAGCATTCCTTTGCTCATTTTCTTGATGAGCTTGTTCAATTTTGTAGCTACAATTTCAGGAAAGGAATGTTAAACCTCTCCTCACGAAGGAAATTAATCGACACAATGCAGAAATATTCATGTACAGTATCAAATTTAGCGTGATCATTGTTGAAATCGACTCACTGACGAATGTCCATAACAGGAACTTGAGCGGTTATTTCACCACGGATTTTCCAGATTGGCCAGAAAAGTTTTTCAACTTTACAGCAGACGATGTGCCGGATGAGTATGAGGTGGCAATACAAGGGACCAAAGTCAAGATGCTAAACTACAATGAAGAAGTGGAGATAGTTTTCCAGGGAACCAACGTCATGGATGCATCGGAGGATCACCCGATGCATTTGCACGGGTATGCCTTTTATGTCGTTGGAGCCGGTTATGGGAACTTCGACAATGAGACGGACCCCGAGAGTTACAATCTGGTCGATCCTCCCGAAGTGAATACCGTTTCGCTGCCTAAAAAAGGATGGACCGCCATCAGATTCCGAGCCAGTAATCCTGGTACTTGCCTTTGCGCTTCGATCATGCAGTTATTATTACCTGGTCATTTCGGAGTAAACTCATTTTAACACCGACTTCTGTCTTATATTGCTGCCCAAATGTCGGTTGAAATGAATCTGCGTTTTTTCGACGTTGTGTGTCTAATATCTGCTTTCCAATACCAGGAGTATGGTTATGGCACTGTCATCTGGATCGACACTACAGCTGGGGAATGACCACCGTGTTCATTGTGAAGAACGGCGGGACGCCCGAGACTAGCATCAGGGAACCCCCTCCTTACATGCCCCCATGTAAAGATTCTTCACTTCAGTTGCGAAAATCGAGCCCTGCTTTGATGAAGGATACTTAAGGAGATTAGAGATTTCTTTGTTAGAGGATATCGTTGTAGATATTATCAAATATTATGGATACTATTTAATATCTTGCGGTTCTCTAATATAGCTAAGTTACTTTCATATACATATTGTTCGGATTTAAATACCCTCGTCTAATAACTTGAAAAGTCAAGTCAATTGAGTAAATATGTAGTCTTTACTAATTCTCTCTCCCTCTCTCTTAAAGATCCTTAAATTAGTTGAGTTGGAGATCCCGAGTTCGAACCTTTATAGGCCCCATTTGCTTTTATAATTAAATTTGCACGTTTAATACTAGGCAAAAAGCCAGACTAAATATGAGGGAGAGTATTAAAATATTTAAATAATACACCATGTATTAATTTAATAATTTAATTTTTTAGAACAATTGGTTATAGTCTCACAAAATTTCATATAGTATTAGTATTTGAGATCTTGAATTCAAATTTTTTCACGCTTAGTGTAAGATATGGCTTACACGGCGCCTGATCTTAGACTTTCACAGAAAATTGTATCAATCATATGCAAGCCAAATGCTTCAGCTTGAGGGGGAGTGATGAAGTATATTTATGGAGATTAGAGATTTTCTTATTAGAGAATATTGGTAGAGATATTATCAAATATTAGGGATATTATTTAACATTTCATGATTCTTAAAATAGCTCATTTCCTTTGCTATGCATATTGTTCGTTCGGATATAAATACCCTCCTCTAATAACTTGTAGAGTCAAGCCAATTGAGTAAAGACTACATCTTTACCAATTGTCTCTCTTCTGAAGATCCTGTAATATATACATGCTTCATCTATTGAATTGGATAAATCAGATGTAAGACGGGCTTCCATTTATTTTATGTTTACACTTCAGATGAGTAAGGTTATAGAAAAGTGCCTCCGCAACAGTCGCACGGAACTACCTTGAACTCAAATCCATTTGAATGATGGAAAAGATGCATCGCTAGTGCAAACTCTCTGACTACTCAAAATAGAGTCTTGACCTGGAATTTCCAGGTCTATATCGCCCGCCTAAAAGGCCTTCTCTTTCGTCTGATGAATGCGAGATGCACTAGAGTAAGACTATCGGTACAATAATGGCAATGGCGATACCTATGATCGATGAAGTCCAAAACCATCCGTTCCTTCAAATCCTTCGTTTTCGAATTCCAGTCGATGTGACACTTCATTCATTTGTTTGATGAAAAGCCATTCTCGGTCCATCCCAGGTTCAAAACTTGCCTCATGATTACTTACCAAAACCAGGCCCGGAAAGTGTGGTCAGAACCGACCCGTTTCAGAGCAACTCCGGAGCCGGTTTTTGAGCAGCTTGATGAATCGCTCAGGGTTAAGAATAAGTAGACAATGTACATCCCCATTCGTACAGAAAGAGACCGTGCCTTCCCATGGAGTTCATCTTGGAACAATCCTTGCCGATTGCACGGCACTTCTACAGCTTCAAACATTTTTGGCAAAAACAGATGACTACTCGAGCAGGATTTAAGCAATGACAAACACTTGTTATTTGTTGGCAACCACATTCAATCCATCAGTAGTAGAAATTCCCATTCAAAGCAGCTTGTGTAAAGAATATTTACAGTGTCAGTTTTTTCAAAATGCATCATCGCTATGCATAAAAACTTTCCAGTAAGAAATGAAGCTTTTGGCTCCTCCTGTGGCCAACTGTCTTCAACACGAATTCCACAAGTACCTCACTCGTCAGTCACTCATCCGTGCTCCTTTTCATGCGAAGCTCTCTCATACCTTTTTTCTGCCCTAGCATTTCCAATTGAATCACCTCATTCCTCAGGAGAAAATAGCAAAAAAGCACTTCCAAATATATTGACCATGCCATGACAGTTAGTTAGCTAAACCTCAACTATGCTGAACTCAGTTATACAAAAGGAGACAGGAAGCATGGATATTCAGTAGTAATGATATTTAAGATAAGCATGTTCTTCCATTTTCCATTGAACAAATATGGTATGACAAAGCTATTGTCAATGATATGGCAGAAACCACAGTTTTCAGCTTTCTGCTGTCATGCTCAGAAATTATCGGGGGAATAAACTAAGTCTTGTTTGTGTCTGGTTGATCTGTGCATCATGATCATCATGTTTTCCTTTTAGCAATCAAAACTATAGTGAAGTAGTTGATGGCAAACTACACAAAAGCCGGAGTAACCAGAGAATACATCATGGATGCCTGCATGAGTTGTGTGGAACTTAATTAACAGTATCAATAAAGAGAGAAACCAAGCATGGAGAATTAGGAGTGCCAATGCTGGCAAACCAAAAGGCAATTCCGGTTGTTCACCCCATATAATATGACCAAAGCCCGAGGTAAAGGGATGCCAATATAGATCAAGTTACTTAAATATTTTTGGTTTTGGCCAAAGTATGTTTCTCATTACTCCTTCCATTATTTCCTTCTTGAAATTCAAAAAGAAGCTGCATTCTCCCAAAATACCAAAGAAAAGTTTCCAGGAAGCCTTTTCCCAAACATTTGGGGATATCAGATAGATATCAATGGCAACTCACTCTGGAGAATCATATCTTTGGACAGAAGGATTGCAATTCTCTACTAGCACTGACAGAACTGAAATCAAAATGCAAAGACAATTTGACATACCTATAACCATTGTTAAACAAGACGAAGTAGAGTGGATCCTGGGAAGAAAGCTGGAAGAGTTCTCGTACTATGTAGGCACATGTACTAATACTGCACAAGAAACATTAAACAAAGTCAGCAGCTTACCGAAAAAAGGTTCAGTTTGACATCTTACGAATTGAAAACACAATAGATAGCTAGAGCATTTCAGAAGATATCCAAATTGTCCATTATGAACAATGACCACTAGTATGGTCCGTTTTGCAAGACAACAAGGGACTATGATCATGACAGGTGCCATTTTCAGGTTTTTGGTATATTGCCCAAGGTCTTACTAACTAACAAGGTCCAAGCAGGATGTCCATGCAAGTGCCAAGAGGCTGAATAGCATATTTAAGTCCTCAAAATCCCGCTTCCATTTCAATTTGTCATGTGGAAACGTATGGAAAATTTCACACACAGCTCGCATTAGACTAAGCATTGGCCAAGAAGATCATATTACAAATTAAACAAAGCCTGTGAGAGTTTGTTATATCAAGTAGAGGCCGCTGCTTGCGCTATGTGACGCAAGAGGGAAGGATAAAGTATGACTTTTGAAGCTTAGGTACGGATACAGCATCACTGGGCTACAATAGAATTCTGGAAAATGTAGGTAGGTGGTCTTTGTCATTGTTCATCGGCATATAAACGATAAAAAAAGACAATCGAGTACCACCACATAATATGATCAATAATCATCCAACAACTTTAAAGTTCTCTCTTATTCTTGTTAACCGGTCAATTCGATGTTCTGGACAATACTCATAGCAGTAACATAAACTTGGTAAATATGGATATATTACCTGCCAAAGCATATCAAGAGAAGGATCCACACAAATGCACTAAGCCAACTTGATTCCTTATAAGCAACCCAAACCTGAAAGACCATGAGATCGAAATAGAAATGAGTTACACAGGGTAAAACAAGACAAATGTCTCATCCCCAAACTGTAGCCATCAAACAAGAACTAATTGTGGGAGTCTAAAATCAAAGGTGCTGCTCTCAAATCTAATAGGCATGATTGCAGGCAATGGTTCCATAAGCTTATGAAGGATAAACTCTACAGTTGATGAAACCATATGATATCACTTCACAATCGTCCTATCCATTTCTACCAGACACAAAGAGTCCTTTTTATGTATGTCCTCTGTTCTATCAGATGAGTCAAAAAAATTGCATGCACCAAAGTTAGCCAACATAAGCATTAGAGACATACAGAAAGAACGACGACGTTGATGTAGAAGTCAATTAGCGTCGCTGTCATCCACCTGCAAATTGATAGCACCATTCAGTACATTCATGGGATAGAGACTAATATACTTACATGTTAAAAACCTGACTCAGATGCAAATGAAAGAAGTAGGCCCCCCTCATATTTATATATGTATATTAAAAAAAAGAGTCCAGTCCTGGCATGGGGACCTGCTTAAATTGCATGATCTCATGATTGAAGAATAAAAGTTCAGAAAGAAAAGCATAGAAACCTCCATACTTAAAACGTCAATCTAATATCCCAACGGAGAGGTTGCTTCTTGCAAGCGAAAGATACTCCTATGACAATTATAATATATGGCATAAGCAGGGCACAGCACACCACAAAATAAAAAGAGAAGTAGGCAACATATTGCTAGGGTCAAAGGTACATTTTTAAAGCAGTAAACTCTTCCTACTCACAACTCGCATATCTAATCCAAAACCCAACAATTATTTCCCATGAACAGTGATATTCTTCAAACCAGCATCCAAGACACGTTACTTCACTCTAGTATAGTTTGAGATGATTTACACACCGTATATATGAGGGGAAAAAATGGCGGCTCCTAGCAGCTGAATAAGTAAGAAAACTAATGCAACAAAAGGTATTTAAACCAAAAACTGCCGAGTCCCTACCCTGTTTTTGAGATACATGAAAAGAAAAATATGCATGGGCACTTATAATAATCCTATGTGTATTCCTCATAGTACACCATGACATAGTAAAAAAAACAACCTATTTTAATACCTTCTCCAACATAACTCCAAATGTTAGGGAACCAAATGACAAAGACCCATTGAAGACAGAACAATTAACTTACGGAGTTAAAAGTTCTTTCCGGAAAGGGCTACCATCGGTGAAGATGGTGTAGAGAAGAGTTGCCAGCATCAAACAACCCAAGACAATGAAAGTGATTCTAGCAATTATCACTGGAAAATGCTGCTTATTCTGTTCTATGCCATCCCTGAAGAAAAAAATTGCTCAGATAAAAAGGTATTCCAGCACACCCAAAATCATAGTTGGAAATGACAGAATTAGCACATCAAAACTTTCCATTTGTTGTTCTCCTCAAGAAAGAGACTGCAGCTCAAAATTGAAAGCATAATTTTGGAGTGGTTGGGCACATTAGTAATTATTAAAACTGAATATGGAGAGCAACCTAGGCAATGTCTGAAAGACTCTTAAGATTTATAGCTCCAGAGCAGAAAATTGTTCGTTTACCATAGTCCGGTGAAACCATGAGCTCATAATGTCTCCATAAAGTACTGTATCCAGAATCCCGTAGAAACAACAATGATATAATAAAATGGAGTGCAAACATACTTGCTGGAATGCTGCAGCAGAACATGGTAGATGGGATCTTGTGAAGACTCTTGAGGTGAGAGCTTGAGAAATTGCAAAAGAATGTAGAAGCATGTTGTGACACTGAGATAAGAGTCACATCATAATGCACATAAATGTCAGCTGAGAAATTAATCGAAAGCATTTTTCCAGTTAAAACAACTTAAAGCGGCTTTTGTGCCACTTGCAACTACAAAATAAGAAGCCGAAATCCTGTTGAGAGAATTTAAGTCATACCTGCCTAGGCAGATAAGAAGCACTGTCCAAAGTAAAGCGCTAAAAAAGTTCGATTCCTTGTACCAAACCCAAGCCTGAAGACATATTAATTGTAAGCATGCACCGCAAATTCTTCACAGAACTCCATACAAAAAAAGCTTCAACAACAAATGAAATATATCATCTTGCATTGACATAGAAGTAGATTGAATTCGTGCAATCACCAGTTCCTTATACAGCATTATTGGAGTGTCAGCTTTCAGGTTCATGCAATTTTGAGTCAATTTTCCAACATATATAAAATCAGGGTCCGTTTGATCCCATGAAAACTTGTCAGTGAAAACTGGAAAGTACTACCGGCAAACACATCAGGTACCATGTTTTGGTTTTTCTTATTCCTAGAAGCTGGTCAATGCGACAGGAAACTGCATTACCTGAACATTACTGGGCTTAACTATATGTATTTATGTAATAAAACACTCGCAGCTTTCTTATATGGTGTTATAGTTAAGCTGGTTTTCAAACTTATCAATTGATGAAGTTGCGTAAAGAGGTGTGATCTGTAATGGCCGAGACAAATAATTTGTTCATACCGCAAGCGGAACAACGTTGATGTAGTAGTCAACCAAGGTCGCTGCCATCCACCTGCAATGTAGTGGGCAAAAATTTATCAGTAATCCACGTTTTGCATAGGCATGTTCTAGTAAAGAAAGATTTTGCAAGATCAAGTGATCGATAATTCGAGCTGTGACCAAAATATGCAAGAACTAAATACTAGTCCAGACCAACCATCTAGAAGTCATTCTCTCAAGGATTAAAACCCAAAATATTTGTCTCTCAAGGACCACCTGGGTAGGATCATCTCAAACTACACAAAAGCTGGGCAAGGCAAAAAGGGGGAATTTGATCATCTCAGACAATTTGTCAGCTGAAGAGTTTCACATGTTCATTTCTCTCTCCCACACGCATCGAGCAGCGACGACAGAAAAATAAGGCTCTTCATTCAATATGCTTTTGGGTTCAGTAGAGGAGCAGCTCTCCTAGTCCAGGATAGGACATAAGAACAAAATTGTCTTCTTCTTTTTTTCCCTCCCTCGTCCTCCAAACTGAAGGACCGGCAAACGAGGTTGGCTTCGACAAAGGCGTGCGAGTCCTTTCCACGTTCTAAAACGCATGCATAAAACGCGGTCTTCATGCTGGCATAACTAAGGCACCACAAACACGAGAGAGAGAGAGAGAGAGAATTACGGAGTGAGGAGGTCAGAGCGGAAGGGGAGGCCATCGACGGCGATGGTGTAGACGAGAGTGGCCACCATGAAGCAACCCAACACCAGGAAGAGACCCTTCAGAACCGTCGCGACCGCCGACCCCGCCATATGCCCAGTTCGTCCTTCTTGCTCCGACGAATCTTCACTTGCAGGCGACATGAACAGGCAGAGAGATGTGAGAGAAAGAGAGAGAGAGAGAGAGAGAGAGAGTTGGCGGCCCTTATCGGGCATGGAAGTCCAGGAGAGAGACCGAAAACATGGGCAGGCTGAGTCCACGTCGCCCATTTTCGTTTTTACCCGATTTGCAAGCTTTCCGGATACCTCCCCCTTGCGTGTAGTAAACATCAGTTAAACCGTTGCACCTGAGATGGGCTTTAAAGCTCTAGAGCTTAATGTAAATAATGTTTGGTTCGTTTTTGCTCGACTTTCGAGGAAATGCATGTGAACCGCTATTAAATCGTTGTTGTGACATGGCATCGATTTCATTTGGTTCGGCATTTTATATAGGCTTAGTGTTTGGTTCATTTTCTGCTCAATTTTGAGGAATTTCCCCCGAAATTGAGCAAAAAGAAATTGCATTTCCAAAAGGCTTAAAAGCCCTTAGGCCAAGGCAAGTTCAGAAATTCTTCGGGAAGTAGCACTCTCAAAATGCGAGTTTTACCTCTTGTTAATTGTTTATTTTCTTCATGGTTTCGTGGTTTGCGTGGAGGAGCTAAATGGAGGCCGACGACTGTCACTTTTGAGGAGTCACGCAACCTCAGTGATTGCAGCCTAGGGGTCATTACCACCCGATGACCGTCACTTGGGTTCGCGTGACCTATGTGACTGTTGGCCTAAGTTGTGCGACCCAAGCAACCGCCGCTTGGGGATTGCAATCATCGCCTACATGCGACCTCAAATTAAGCTATTTGGTGACCAAATTTGGCTTTCGGCCAATCGACTGTTTTGGCCCATTGGCGGTTGAGCCCCAAAGCCAAAAATAGTTTGAAACTTTATTAAAAAAAATTTATAAAAAGAGAGAGAGTAAAAGTCATTTCCAAAATGTAGTTTTTATTTAGCGGTATTTTTAAACTAGAGTTGTTTCTCAATGCATTTTAAAATTATAATCTACCAACCATTATTTACATTTCAAAAAATCTCTTTAGCCAAAAATATTTGCATTTTCTCAATGACGTTTTCTCAAAGTCGAATAAAAAATGCTCATATCAATGTGCTGAATGGTTGTCGTAGAGATATTAGAGGATGGATGGTGCACCACGGCGGTGGTGGCGGTGGCGGTGGCGGCACCAGCACCAGCAAACAGAATTGAGATTGCCTAGGTGTTATGGTCATGATCAAAGGCAGAGAGGGCAGCCACTTCCTATGAATGCTGGAGTTCTCACATATCGGGTGGATTTTCTAATCTTTAATTAGAAAGAAATTTAAAATGAATAAGATTTATTTCGCGAAAACCGAGAATTTGAAAAATATATTTTCTAAAATATCTCTGTATCACGTAAACTAATTAATCACTAACAGTTTTTTTCTTTTACTTAGACAACAATTTTTATTTAATGAAAATACATTCATTCATTCATGTTTATAGGTAACATAAACCATCATACCTTTCGAGAATCAAACGGAGCATAAAATCAAATCAAACAACACGCTTCGATTCGACTTTGAAGCCAAAATCACTTTGGTTTGTGTCGTTTTAATGGTTTCAAAAGGCCGTTTCTCATCCTAAATCCTAATTATAAGGAAGGGACGGGTAATCGAGTGTAGTCAAGTTGACGTAGTGTTTCAAGCTTGAGATGGAGTTATATGCCTATGTCTGAAATAAGATTTCGAGTATCATTTGTTTTGCTTGATTTCAAATTCAATTGAGCTCAAAGTAGACAGATTTGCA
Organism: Eucalyptus grandis; assembly: GCF_016545825.1. Taxonomy (NCBI): domain Eukaryota; kingdom Viridiplantae; phylum Streptophyta; class Magnoliopsida; order Myrtales; family Myrtaceae; genus Eucalyptus; species Eucalyptus grandis. The sequence goes on along the minus strand of NC_052617.1, from coordinate 37,720,672 downwards.
ATTGAGCCAAGAATGAAATGTGCAATTGACAATCTTAAGAACGACTAAAATTGCAAGAATATCAAGCTCGAATAAATGTGAGATTCTCGAATAATTGAAAGATATTCAACTTTACTTACGATTAATATCCCGAAAAAACTCCAAATTAATAAAAAAATTATTCAAAACTAATTTTTTTTTACTATTGAAAATTTCAAATCAGTATATCAAATTAATAATAAATTTACTCACAATTAATCTTCATTAAATTTTATTGTTAAATTACTGAATTTAATTTAGATTTTTAGTTTAATTTGGATTTTTAGCTTCCGTTATGAATTTTTATGGCATTAATTCAATTTAACGAAAATCAATGAAGAGTAAATTTTTAGTAAAAAATTATCACGCGGGTTTGAAATTTTTTTGTGGTATTATCTGTGGTAAGGTATAGTTTTTCTATTCTTCCACCTCCTTATTTTATTTAATTTTATTGTTTCGTGTAGCGTCCGCCGTGGATCCTTCTCCAACCTCCTCCTCAAACCCTTCGAGAGAGCCTCGCCGGAGTACGAGCGCGGAGCAGAACGTCGAGCGCCGCGACGCGAAGCGGGAGAGAGGCAATGTCGACGTCGCCCGATGCAGATTCAGTCGACGCCCTTCGCTCCCACATCCATTCTCTCCAGACGACAATCAACGTAACTCCTCTCTCTCTCTAGCGCGCGCCATTGGAAACGCTTCTTCCTCCTTTCCTTTCTATTTAGAATTCGATCGCGATTTCCTCGAAGCTGTAACTCGATCGAGCGGTGCGTACCCCGCACGTGCGTGTGGGAGTTTCGATTGCTAACTCTGTCGGTTTCGCGACTTTGCCTGCCCCCATTGCATTTCAGGAGCTGGAGAAGCAGAACGCGGAACTTTCTTCTCGACTCTCTGGATGTTGCTGTCGAAAGGTGAGCCATTTCGATTCTCCCTTTTCACTTTTCGACAGGATTTCACCGTCTTTACGACTTCTCGAATGAATCTTGATATCTTTAGAGCAGCCCGAAGCTGGTTTCGGTGTTGGGTCGAGCGCGCGTTTGAGTTGGGCGTGCGTTGTTTGTCGGTGGTCTGAGTGAATGCATGCATCTTTTGGTTGGCGCTTCTTTGTTATTGGCCACGCATATTGGGGATAAGCGAAATTCAATGTTCCGTGCTGAATGCGATGTACTTGAGCTTATTGCTTCATTTTGTGCAGATGGAAGACGAGATTGGTTGTGTCGTAGACGGAGGCGGAGCAGTCGATGGGAATGGCAAATCGATGAAAATGGACAAGAAGACTAGGAAGAAAAAAGGTGCTACTGGTCGAACTTTTTGAGCTCCAATTGCACGTTTAATCTGAACCACCGAGATCTTGTATGTTTATTTCTCTTCAAGTTCCAGTCGAGGGTTTTTTCAGTGACTTGTGAGGTCAGTCGGTTTTCAGGAACGGGAGGAACGGTTTAAGTTCAAAAGTCAAACTATAATTAAGTGGCCTTCTTGCAAATTTTGCGAGGTTACAGGATACTATAGTGCTGAAGTTTCGTGGAGTTGCATAGCAGGCTGTGTTAGTCGTGACTCCAAACAGTCTAAAGAAAAACAAGCGACCCTAAGCGCTAAAACTAGACATAATCAAAGCATCAATATTGTTGTGCAAATAGTTTTTAATACTAAGTTTTATAGGGTTCAAGTTAGTAATTTCTTACAACCCTGTTTCCATAGAGATGAGCATGCTGTTCAGCTAAAGTTCTTTCAATGTGCAGCCATATTTTAGTGAATGTTGTGATACCTCCTGCTGCAGATTTCAAAACAGGAATTCTCGAACACCATCCAAGGCGATATGTTGCTCTAAGATTGATGTATTTTGGGCAAAGGTACAGACTGTAGCCATTGTACCGTTTGTCATACAATGCAACTGTTGCATCATAAAACGATTTTAATCTGGTGTAGTATATTATCTTTCCCTTTGTCTTGATTTTGTCTGTTCTTAAGAGGCAGCATGGAATATAAAATACTCTAGAAATTGTGAAAGTTTAGCTGTTATTAATAATTTGAGGATATTTCTGCTATGGAAGCATTCATGTTCTAAAAAAAAATGAAATGCTAGGGTGTCACTGCAGAAATCTCTTAAGTTGCAGAATCTGTCACAAGTAAATGTGTAGTGGATGTGATTCGTGAAATATGTGATTAATTTTCTGTTACACCACATGGCAAGTCTGACTAATTTCCTAGACATATGAAATCCTGAATGTGTTGTGCCTTAGGCCATTGAATGTACTTTAGCTTTCCTTTGGCACAATGAAGTCGCTTCATTTTTGCTTTATCTTACAGGTTTTATGGTTTTGCCTCTGAAGCACAATTGGATCCAACTGTCGAGGTCCGGTCCTACATTCCATCTTCTCCCCAAAATTTTCATTCATTTCAGCATTGGGCCTAATGGAAAATATGTGCTATAAAAGAGGGTTCTACTTCTTCGTAAGATTTAAATTTATGTTTTCAGTAAGAACACCTATCTTTCGGTACACTCGTAGATCAGTTTGTACCATGCAAGCAAAGTCACTGAGTTTCTGCTTATTATCAAAGATACACGGAAGAGTTCTTTAATATTGTGCAATGCGAATGTTTAAATCATGGATGCTATCGATTTAAAATCAGCAGATGTTCCATTTTGACATTTTTGACATTCTTGGCAGACACCTAATTCATTTCGATCCGAATCCCATCATACTGATTTTGGTGTCATGCAGTCTGAAATTTTTAAAGCTCTTGAGAAGACTAAGCTTTTAGTTGGTGACAAGAAAAAGTCACAGTACTCAAGATGTGGCAGAACAGACAAAGGAGTTTCATCTTTTGGACAAGTAAGTTCAAAAACTGCTACTCCGCTTCTAAGTATCTTGATGGATCAGTAGATTGTTATTTTGTTCACAGACGCTAGATTGGGTTTTATCATTGGCTCACTATTCCGTGCAATCACCATTTCCTTGCAGAGAGAATGTGGGTCTTTGTTTCAACCTGTATTAAATGTCGAGCATTTTCTTGCAAAAACACGTGTCAACTTATATTTAGTAGACGAGCACAATCTCAGTTGTATTTTGCAATTTTTGATTATTTCTTAAACTTGGAAAAACAGATGACAAGGCTACTCAGAAACATGTTTAAGGGCTTCTGGAAAAAGATGGTTAACTGTTGCATGTGTAATACTTAGTACTTTTAACTACTAAAATGCAATTGTGGAAGTATGGGCACATGGGGCAATTATCAGAGTTTTTCCTTATAACAACCATATATTTCCATCCTCGTGATAGATGTGATTACTGTGAATATTCATGATGATGTTCCTTTCGCGAGAGCTTTTGTTGAGTATAATCTTACTGTATAAGAATCAGTTAGGAGCAATATGTGAAGCTTGATTTTCTCAAGGAATTTGAGATTGGGTGTTAATTAGATCATAGAATATTGTAATTGGAGTGCAAGTTCTGAAGTGAATTTTTATTAGAGAAGCAATGATGTGAATTGGAGATGAGAAAGTATCAAAGAGCGAGAGTTCTGATAGCTGGGAGTCTCTTTGCAAGATGATTGAAATGTTGATAGAGATGCCACCACAAGATACAAGAAGGTTTTATGACGTGGACAAGTGTCTAGTATCAATTGTCATTTTACCTAGGATAATTTTGTTTGCAGTAGGCTTTCTTTTATGATTCATGTTGTTGTTCTATTATCTCCTGTTTGCTTCTTTTCTTAGGTGCATCATGAGTAGGCTATTGTTTGCTTTCTGATGCAGGTCATTTCCCTGTTTCTACGATCAAACCTGCGACCTAAGAACACAGATGATGCAAACAATTGGGGACTTTCTATAGATAGAGATGGTATGTTGTTTGAGTGACTGATCTTTAATTGTTTTGAGCTCTATTTTATTGCTATGAGTCTTTAAATTGCTTTTGAATGATGAAGTTTGAACTTCACTGGAAATTTGTGACTCAATTCAATTGCTACAGAACCATTAAAGAGAAAAGATTAATTGTTAAAAATCGGTGTATTTTGTGCAAGGCTGATGTCCAAGCTGGAACTAAACTGCTGGTACGGTAATAAAGCATCTGTTAAATATACATATTCCTATACATACGTGTACACATCACACTGCTTTCCTAATCAAAAGTGGCTTATTTCAGACTAAGTGGTTAGCATTTCCAAGTTAGCAGGGTATTCTGCAGCAACTGCATATATGTTGGGATTATGCAGTCATTACAGTTTCTTACTTTATTTGATTTGCTGCAATGAATTATTTATGATGAAAAATTATCATGTTTAATATGATGCTTACTTTCATTTATATGTCAGTCTTAGACGCGGAAATTGATTATGTGAGAGTGTTGAATCGAGTCTTACCCAAAGATATCCGAGTAACTGGCTGGTGTCCTGTTCCAATTGATTTTAGTGCAAGGTTGTTTTCCTTCTCATGGTGTACTTTATTTTGATTCAATATGATGGGATTCTGTTGATGAAATGCGTTAGAGGTGCCTCCAATTTGTTGATTTTTTAATGTTAATGATTGCGGAAACGTAGGTGGGGTTTGCCTTTTCACATGATTCTGTCTTCCTCAATATCTTGCAGGTTTAGCTGTATGAGCAGGGAGTACAAATATTTCTTTTGGAGAGATAATTTGGATATTAGGGTATCTCTTCATTTTATAGTTTATGACTATTTCATTTCATAAACTACTTTATGCTGATTTTGAACCAAAAATTTGATATTATGACTATTTCATTTCATTTGATAGAAGTCCTTTCTCTGTTTTTATGCTAGGCAATGGAGAGTGCAGGCCAAAAGTTTGTTGGGGATCATGATTTCAGAAATTTTTGTAAGATGGATGCATTTAATGTCCACAACTACAAGCGTCATATAACATCCTTTGAACTCTCTTCTTGTGATAAGAGGTTGGTTCTGGTAGATGTTTTTTGAGATCTTTATAAGTTAAGAAAAGATGCAAAGATGCATCTATATTTTTGTTGGTATGACGAAAGAGAAATCAAAAGGCAAAAAAGGGCCTTTTCATTTTGGCCAGTTTCTCTCATGTACAAGTTATTATATTAGTAAGACCAATCTAGTTTGCAGTGTCTTTTCTGATTTTAATGAACTTCCTTTTATGCAGGTTGGAAAGTAATGAACTGTGGTGTTTCAAAATTAAGGGCAGTGCATTTTTGTGGCACCAAGTTCGTTGCATGGTTGCTGTGATGTTTATGGTTGGCCAAGGTCTTGAATCTCCTGATGTACGTAATATAAGATACTTCGCCATTCTCTGTCTTGGTTACCATAAGTCGAACGTAGGAAATGGGTGAGAGATAGTTTGTTCGATATCTATTAGTTAATGCAACAAAATGCACGGGGCTACCAATATTGGACAAGACATTACGGAGAAAAGGCTTTATATGAGATGACACTGTGCAATCTGCATAACCATATGTTGACACAAACTAATCCTTTTTTAGTGAGTCAGTTTTTTGGCATGTGGAAAATAAAGATGTAATGTTCAAATGCTTTGCTAACACTAATTGGCACGAGCAAGAAACATGCTATTAAAAATTGAAGGCAGCAATGTCAGATCTTAGTTTTTAGCTCTGGATTTACCAGTAAAATACTGACTTAATTGGAAAGCTAGTATTTGAATTTATCAACCACGAAGTGTCTGAGATGTAATTAGCTTAAGGTAGCTAAAATGCGGTGGATCAGTTGACATTATTTGAAGTCTTTAATTATGGCATTAAGTAATGCATGCACATGCTTGCCCATGTACAAGCTGTTAAAGAGACATGGCTTACTAAACGTAAGAGCTAGCGTTCAGACCAAGCATACAAGACTCAAAATAGGGTGAAGGCGTCATGAGAAAAAAGAGGAGTGTTTTTTGTTTTGACAAATTGATCAGTTGTACTGAAAATTCTCCTATACATCTGAAGGTAATTGCTTTGCATGTGACGAGAGCATAACCTTCCTGGAAACTCTTCAGGTTGGAATCAGAAATTAGGAGCGTCGGTTACATTGACAGAGTTGGCTGCAAAGCAAATCACTTCATTGGCTGTTTAGCAGACATAATCTTTTGATTCTTGTGTCTATAGGTAATGGATGCCTTATTGGACACTGATGGGACACCAAGAAAGCCGCAATACACCATGGCTCCAGAAATGCCATTAGTTCTTCAATCTTGTGAATTTGAAGGTGTCAGGTTTATTTGTTCCTCAGGTACTTGCTTCATTAAAGAAAATCTATTCATCTTAGTTAATTGTTCGTGCTTTTGATAATGTCCTCTAGGTACAACTCCTCATAGATTTTCTTTCTCGAAAAAAAAAAATGGTGATTTACTTGAACATTTATCTATCGATTGTGTTCATTTTAAGTCATCTTAGTTTATTTGCTTGCTAGCATCTTTCTTATTTCAAAATTGTATTGATGCTGATGATCTCAAAACAGATGCTCGGCAAGCATTACATGTGCACTTGGAGGATGGCTATCGAACATATGAACTCGAAGCTGCAATGGCTTATGAGGCTCTTCTAACTTGCTTGCCTCAGGAACATGGTAGGAGGAAGCAATGCTCCGTTTTAAACCATGTTAATATGAACCTAAGTGTCTTTGCTAATTTACATTGATGAAAACATATTCAGGTTTCTCAGATCAGAGCTTATTGAGTACCAAACCTAAAAAGAAGGCAGCCTCACATATTTCTCTCATGTCGCGCCCAACCGAGCGTAAGTCCTCCTATACTGCTGAAGTTTATGTTCTTTTGCTTTTGAAACTGGGTGTCATGCTCTGACGTGAAGTGCTTTTTAATACTTCCTGTGCTCAGCATATTTCTTTCTGCAAAACCTGGCTTGTACCTGTATTTCTTCACCAGGGGGAGGGGGAAAAATGCTTCATTAGGACTCTTGAACTCAATATAGGACTATTGTAATTGGGATCCTGGCGTGGCTTATGTTATATTTGCTTGCTTTATGGGGCTGCAATATAGTTGGATTATCTTCGTAAATTTAAGCTCATTTTCCCCCATCGACCTTCACTTGCCAGAGGGGTAGAGACGTGTGTATGGTTTCCTTCTGTGCTTTTCTTTTGGGGGTGGGAAAACAATGAGGCATTCTACTGATTCATTACCCTTATTCTGCCACAGCATCTTATGAAGAGCGGCGTGCCAAATTAAACCCAAAACCAGAAGTTCGTGAGCTTTCTGACCAATCTACATAGTCTGTCAAATGGAGATGCTCTCATTTACTATTTGTGCGGTATGTGTACCATTTTCGTGAATCGAAATATTTGCTCTGGCGAAGCAGCTAATTTTTACTTGATTCTCCATCTATTCCTCCAGGCTGGTGCTATGTCGCAAAATGCCTGGTGGTTGGTCATTCTTTGCAAGTGGATCAGTAACTCGCAATGGTAGAAAGGTGAAGGCTCGCGTAGTCCTGATCTTGGAATACCTTACAAGCAAAAGTACCTGGGGATCTATATTACCAATTTGGTAATCATGCTCTTGAAGTGTCGCACAACACTGCACTCATAAGAGGTTATCTCAGCTCGGCACGTTTGTCAAATGCAACATACTGTTAATACTCCTACCGGGCATGCGAAATTCTTTGCTTTCTTCTATTGATTGTCCGGTGCTGTGAAGCTGTGATTTTCACTTAGAAAAACCTCGCTTATATGCATTACAATCTATAAGAATTGCGTGCCATGGCGAAAGCTTCATATCCTTGACTCTGCTGGGTACATACAATTTGGCGTACCCGAATCAATGAGAATGTCGTCAATGCACGATCCCAATCGAAATAATGTCATCGTTGCGCACGAAATGACATTAGCGTTATCCGAAAGAGTTAGTCCCGGGAAACCACTGGTGATTGAGAAATATTTTTTGGTGCTTATTAACGACTCAATGAGCAGAAAAATATCATTCTCTCTCTCTCTCTCTCTCTCAGAGACTATCATTTCGTCGGGCATCTTTTGCTTTTAAGTGGCCCCTCACATCTCACATCATAAGATGATGAAAGGCAGGGAAGGTCCAGCGAGTCACATGGAGGGCAATCAACTGGATCGACAAAAGCCGCGGTCTTGTCAGTCCGTAGGGTCCTGTCGGGCTCCTCCTTATCTAAAGCAACTCCCGAGCTGCATGCTTTCCTGGTGTACGTGAAGTGCATTCCACTCTACTCCTTGTCCTTTTCTTAGAAAGATCTAGTTGCGGGATAAGAAGCCTTGAAGCGTAATTTGAGGAGACTCGCTACCTCTTACAAATTAAATTAAAGCTTGTAAAGCCTGGCACACCAATTTCGAAAGAGTACTTCACTTCTAGTCGCACGAGATCAAAGTTATACGGGCCGAGGCCCTTTCGGTCCAAGTCCATATCCCCATGCATTTAGCTTGACGGGGGTTTTCTAGTTTCATAAGTCTAATCTCCAGTCTTTATTTATATAAGTGGATAATAAAGACAGATGAATTCCATCGGAGTTTCGCACTAAATCTATAATAGGTTGAAATCAAGAGTGGCATGACTTGAATGAAGTGATTTAAGGAAGGAGAAGTGGGGGAAAAGAATATAGGTGTTGATGCACCAAACCCTTTCAGTCCCTTGGAATCTCTCCATATGTAGAAAGATTCAAAGGAATTAGAATGCATAAAGAATATATATTGACCAATCCCTCCTAATTCATCGTAATCCATGTTTCTCTGTACGGTTTTCTGACGTTACAAAACCGAAAGATAAAGTTTTTCCTCACCAAACACTTGTCATTACCAGAAAGCTCGCTGTTGTCCTTGTTTTCGTTGCGAATAACCAGAGAAATGGCTAAACAAGGACAGAGAAAAAGGGGTCATTAAATTGAGAAAAGGGGAAAGTACAGGAATCGAATAAAGAGTTCGTAATTAAATCTGGGAACTGTTGGCCTTTTGACTATCAAAATAATTCTATCTTTAAACTCGATTTGATCTCCCACCCAAATAATTTAAAACCTCATCCTCCCCAACAAAAAAAAAAAAAAAAAACTCAAAATGTTAAAAAGAATTTCAGACATCGTTTGACATTCCGTGTTCGAATAGAGAGACAGAGAAGACTGAATCGATCAGATGTTCCCGCGAGGGAAGCCCGGATCGAACGAGTAGTCGCCCCTTCCCTCTCTCTTTCTCTCTCGCTCTTTCTGCGCCGCACGTTTCGGTTCCTTGGAGTTCGTCGTCGTCGTCGGAGGAGGAGGAGGAGGAGATGGAAGCGGCGTTGGGATTGATGAGGAGGATGCCGCCGAAGCACACGGAGACCGCGCTCTCCGCTCTCCTCAGCCTCTTGCCTCGCCACTCCTCCGATCTCCTCTCCCAAGTCGACCAGCCTCTCCAGGTTCTCTCTCTCTCTCTCTCTCTCTCTATGCGAGCGAGAGATTGGCAATGCGATTGGGGATTCTAACCCCCTTGGACCCGCTGGGTTTCGGTCGGCCGCGAGCCGACGTTCCCGGTCCCGTCGCGCTAGGGTTTCGCGGTCTCTTTTGGTGGTTCCCTTTTTGGATTTGTTTTTTTAGAGCCGAAGCCGTCGCGTTTGTTTAACCTCGGCGTCGATTGATTCCGGAATGTGTCGTCATTGGTCCGTCCACATCCTGGAGGTAGGAGTCCAATGGGAGCGGAAGCTGAAAAGTGGCAATGGTGGCGAACGTGGGAGTAGGCTGTTTTGGATTTAGATAGAATGAGGTCCTGAGTGAAGCGCTGATTTTTTTATGTTGGGTAGAACGAGATGAGTTCGACACCCGATGAGACAAGACGATAGTTCGGGCAGTGATACGGAGAAAGAACAGAATGAGGTCGTAGTCGAGGCGTTACTGGGTAGCTGTGCGGTAAATCGCATGCTGCTGTCGATTGATCCTGTCCTTTCTTCTTGCTTTTCATCTACAAATGTTAGAACTTGGTTCGCACTGGCTCGACTCTAGAGTTGATCTAAATTTCGTGACTTTGGGATGACAAATTTCTCGTGGTCAAATGCAATTCCTGTATATTAGAACTTGCGGCTGGAAAGAGGCAGGATTTATGCTAGCGTATGATGGTTGCAATATCTACTGTTTAAAATAGCAATATTATCACTACAGAACTCACTCACGGAGCAAATGGCAGGTGTTGTGCGACATAGATGGTGGAAAGGAGTTTATTTTGTGTGAATACAACAGAGATGCCGACTCTTACAGGTGCGACTGTTACCTGTCTACTCTTGAATAGTGCGGAACCTCGGCATAGTATGATAGCTGCTTATAGTATGCTGGTACTATTATATGGGCTATCTGCGTTGTATTAGAAGTTTGTCAAAGTTTTATGCTCCTGTTTGAATGTTACAGTTTTTGCTTTCAGCTTTGGGAAAAGAAACGTTCATTACTTGCTTATGGGTCAGATATAGCGTAGTGACTGCATGATGCTGATATTATCGATTAATTTTTGCCGTGCTTTTCTAGGTTACCTTCTTGTACATATAACAAAGTAGAATAATCATATTATGGGCACACAACATGCTATGAATCAATAATAACTTGCTGGAGTAAACAAATTGTTGGAAAGTCTTCAGTTTGGGATCTACTGTCACTATCTATTTTGCTGTTGGGTTTTGGTTGCCAGGTCTGTAATGAATTATCTCTTTTCTTACTGTGCGACCTGCTTTGTCCATGCAGGTCACCCTGGTCTAGTAAATACCATCCACCATTGGAAGATGGCACGCAACCGTCTCCAGAATTAAGGAAACTGGAGATTGAGGCGAATGAGATCTTTGCAATATATCGTGACCAGTGAGGTCCTTTGCTTGCCTCGTTCTCTATTCTGGTTATGAGAAAGGAACGGCATAATTGCCAGTGAAAATGTTAAGGAACAATCTAAGCATCTCAGATGTCCTCATCTGAGCTCGTGGATGTTTGTATTTTATAACGAATGCCATTTACATTGATAGATATAGCAATTTGATTAACCAGTGGATGTATAGGTACTATGAAGGTGGCATTTCGTCAGTCTATATGTGGGAAGACGATAATGAAGGTTTCGTTGCCTGCTTTTTGATAAAGAAAGGTGAGGTTCTATTGTGCTGGATGGCTCATTTTATAGTGTACCAATTACTAATTTTTTTTCACATTCTATTTCCTTATCAAGATGGATCAAAGACAGCTCATGGAAGAAGGGGTTACCTGGAGGAAGGGGCGTGGGATGCTATACATGTAATTGAGGTACAATCAGTTTAACTGTTAGTTGTTCTTAGCCTCATCTTTTCCCTCTTTCCTCTACTCTCTTTTTTCATCTGCTGTCACATTCTTTGGTTTTGTATATAGGTGGGTCCTGAAGAAGATGGGACAGCTCATTATTGTTTAACCAGCACTGTTATGCTCTCTCTCACTACAGATGATGAATCATCAGGCACATTCAGTTTGTCTGGGTCTATTAGAAGACAGGTAATCTGATTACATTGAACTTAAAGGTTTTTTATTACCTGTTGAGACTACCTTTTGCAGAGCTCCTATTATAACTCAGTCGAAGAGGAAATTTCTTCCTTAATATATTAGGAGATTCAAATATAGTGTTTATAATAATAACAGAAGATGATGTTTGCCTGAAACGTGAGAGTTACTGGGATGGAAAAGCATATGAGTGTCTAAATTTTTAGCAGAAAGCTGGACCCAGACAGGCCTTCCTATTTTTAAATATCAATGCTGCCTGGACTTGGCACTTGAGGCCTAAGTACCAGTTTCAATGCAACATAGATGTGTGCATGAAATTGAATGCCTTTTTACTTTTATTCTTTAATAAAGTAATTCTAACGTAGATATACTTTCAGTCAGCTCCACGAAGTTTGCAGTTAGGAAAACTGTGCACATTGGGCCTTATTCTACTCTCTCTCTCTCTCTCTCTCTCGTTCATATATGCACGCATGCATCTCTGGTAGTTCTTCACCATTGCATGATGGCTGCATAATGTTTAAGAAATGATCTACGTAATTGTAAGCAGGCTGTCTCCTGAAATATTATTTATGAGTTACTTCTTACTGGTTTGCTATTATTGTTTCTTAAATCAAGGGATAATGTTTTTAGGTTCACTGAGAGGGAAGGTTCTCTTAGTTTTTGGAATATCTAGGGAGCAAGTTCAGTTTTAGTATCAATATATTATTCAAAGCTTTGTTAGTCATGGAATTGTTGAAGTTCTAGTTTTGCATCATTATGTTATTTAAGGCTTTGTTAATCATGGAATTAATGAGGATCGCATTTTGAAGCAATTAGTTTGGGAGCAAGATATGTAGTTTACATCATGTGCATGTTCACTTTAATTTGCTTTTCTTATGGAACTTTTCATGTTTTCTTGCCTTGTAGATGAATATGGACCTCTCAGTTGCTGAGGGCCATCTTTGTAACATGGGACGGATGATAGAGGAAATGGAGAGCAAGATGAGGAACTCGCTTGATCAGGTTTGGTGAATTCCATTGTTGCAATCTTGTCGATCTTTTTTGTTATAATTATTTTTCCTTAGTGATTTGCATATATTCTCCAGCCACCAGCATACCTAGAATCTCATGCAATTTGTTGGTCTGTCACTTATAAATACAGGTCTATTTTGGGAAGACAAAAGAGATGGTCTGCACCTTGCGACCACCAGCTGAAGTAACGCAAATGAGAATGCCTGAGAGCTGATATAACGCTGTGTTGCCATTCTCCCAATGTCTGATATTTCGTCTAATTATCCGACTTTGGAACTTCAGCCCTGCATGCAGCATGTTGTCAAGAGGAGGATGGTGGTAGATCTGATTCTCTTACTTAGGACTCAGAAACTTCGAAGGGGATGTTGTCCAGCTATTGATGTGCTGATGCTCAAACGTGATTTGTACATGTGAAAGGATATGCCTATCGCATTGCTTTTAGTTTAGTTGAAACATTTGAAAGGCGGATACTCTATTAAAACAATTTCCAGGCTGATGAGTTGCTTGGCAGGTGCATTACCTATGGTTGGATTTGTTGGAAAGTTGCATTTCCTTTTTTCAGGTTATATTTTATTCCGGACTTCGCCGGAAATTCTGCTTGCAATTAAACTGTGCATAAGTGAATGTTAAGCAACCAAAGCAAATAGACCTATGGTAAATCTGCGAATTATGCACTGCTAACAATCCATGATTAAACGTGTTTGCAGAGTGGAACAGCGATCCCCAGTTAGTGGGTGCTGAGTAGGGAATAAAAATTGAGGACGATATCGGGAAAAGGTTTTATGTGATGAAAGATATTTAACAAGGCTTATAGTAACTTAACGTTGAAAATTCAGATTAGCTTTGATAAAAATTTGTAAACTGATATAGCACTTGAAACTTATAGCAAGATTTTTTTTTCCTTAATTGGTAGCTTCGAGCCAGTTAATTGATTTGTTTGCATCAGATAACATTTTGATTTCTCAAAGAGAATTAAAGGGAGGGGAACTACCTTATACGAGGAACTTTGCACTCGCAAAAACAAGTATGCGATAAAAGAGCCCTCTAAATCAAGATTAGCACCTCCTATAGTCTCATGTTTAATCTATTACAGAAGTAGAGAGAGCCATTCATTCTCACAAGAGTAGGAAATCCGTTCTATTGGCTGTTTGACACGAAGTAACAAGTTTCGTGCAGGTAGACATCAACGCCTAGAAGACAAAAAAACCAGAACGCCACACAAAAATTCCCTTCTCTAAGTAGCCTCATAAGTCATAACAATACAATGCAACAAATGAATCTTCATCCTCTTACTTTACATCGACGTCAATATGCCTGAAAAATCTAGCACACGCGTAAAGGAAATGAACTGAACAGTGAATGACAGAATAGCTACCGAAGACTTAAATACCTTGATGAAATCGGGCCAGTCAACAAAGAAAATAAATACATTCAACCATCTAAAAACAAATTCACAACCTCGGACAATTTCCTAAACCCAGAGCCTCTTGAGAATATTGCTGCCCAACATCCCGAGAATGAAAGTTCTCATCATGAAAATGCTTGAAATGCTGAAAAAAATAAACCGTCATAGTCTCATTTGTCTTTCACCAGTTGCGCCTCAAAACCCCCTTCCGGTCGCTTTACAAGGTAGTAGGGCATATGAGTCCCTAAGAGCTTATCCCAGATGGAGAAGAATGGCTGAGAATAATTGTACTTAGTGCCTTGAAGCTGATGATGGATGTCGTGATAAGCAGTGTTGTTCTTGAAGAAAATATGAAAGATATTGCCAGGCAACCACAGCCCACAGTGATCATCGACTGTTTTAATCACAGCAAAGCAAAAGAAATACACAGCAGTTCTCGCAGTCATCCCAGACACAAGGAAAGAGATCGCCCCACCAAAAGTGTCAAGCAGGAGACCCTCGAGCGGATGATTGTACAGAGCACCAATTGCATAAGTGACAACCAGCCTATGATGCTGCGAGTGGACATGGCGGTACAAGAATTTGTTCTGATGCATATAGCGGTGCACAAAGTACTGCCACGTGTCCATGACCAGCATCGCAACTAAAAATTGCAGTATTTGGATTGGTATGGAGGGCTGAACTGTCGCTCCTGATGGATTAGCTTTTGATGTCAACTGCAATCAGACGGAAACAGAATGATATTTTAGGCCAGATATCAACCTCCCTCGTGACGATGATAAACATAGGTATGTATAGGTATGCAAAACCATGTCACAAAACTTGCCATTGTTACAACTGCTCAACCATACAGTCAAACAGGGATTTCCATTGATAATAGAAATGCTGCAAACAAGTACTGAGAATTTTGACAACATTCAGCCATACATCACAACTGCAAAGGAAAGAAGTCAACTGAAATGAGGGTGATGAAAAGTGAAAACTAGGACTTGGTTCCGTCATCGGAAACATTTGATCAATGTCACGTCAACCTTATCTTATTCACACAAAGGCAACAGGGCAAGCGCATGGATCTTTTGTGCAACTCCACTTAATTTCCAGCTCAGACTTAAATCTAATTATACAAGATGACAATCAGTATCTATAATTTCAGACATATTATGATGTTAATTTACATATCCATTAAAGGTGATAATTTCTAATGAGTGCTGGTGTATTTGCACCCTCCTGAATGGACGAGAAGGAAAGTATTTGTGTATTTGTTTCCTCTAGTCAACTCTTTAACAATTATAACTTCTAATTTAAACCATTAAGTTCTTCTATGTCCAATTAACTCCATGAGATTGGTGTCCTAGCACCCTGCCAGGTGATATATATTAACGCCGTATTGTCAATTTTGAGCAACTACACATGATCAAAGTCTTCCTCCTCCTTCCAGAAGGGCCAGAACAACACCTTGCCGTACAGCATGTTGAAATAAACAACATAATTCTATGGTGAAAATAAGAATGGAAGCCATTTTAACTTTCATCTATATCAATCAAAAGAATCCAAAAGACCGAAATCCCCCCACCCGCCCCCCAATACGAGAGAAATGAATAAAATAATAGAAAAGAAAGGGAAAAAATAATATTTAACAGATTAAATCTCCCCTATTTAAGGAAGCTAAAGTTTGCTAATTAGCACACGTCACAATTATCTTAACTGCCCAAGAAGTAACCTAAACATATCCTTCTTCTTCAGCTATCACATACGCTCGACACGGAACTTAAAGTACTAGATTCTCTTATCTGATATGGATTTATTGTAGCTCATTGCTTCAACTGTAGCAGTTAGATTCTCTAAAACCAAAATACAAGCTAATGAACCATTACACGAAGACCATAAAAATAAACCTTTGAAATTAACTCCGAGACTTAGACACCGCCTGAAAAATGATTTTCAAATCGAAATACTAACCACAAAGAGCCCCTGGGCAATGGTAGCTTGCACAAGTTGTTGAAGCAATACACCTTTCACAACCATTGTAAGGGGTACTGAATTCCTCTCTTCCTCCTCTTTTCTAGTATGTAACCGGTAATTGTCCAGGGGAGGCAAAAGTTGATAGAATCCTGCATACACCCAATAGACCACAATTGGGGCAAATGTGCCCATTGCTTCATCACTTACATACCCTTCCCAAAGTACCATCTTCTCAACAGAACCAGTCAGCTCAGATAACTTCAGGTCTCTCCAGAAATGCTAACACCAACGCAGCTTATTGCAGTCGGCAACCTAGAACTGAACGAAAAATCTGGTGCCCTGCAATTTATTCCATGTTCTGTGAAATCTCCCCCTCATAAAGGAACCAATACAAAAAAAGAAACAGCCAGAGGAAATACAATAACATACAACAAGAACTGTCCATCAATATACCTTGTAAAAACAGAAACATTTCAATTGAACAATAGAAAAGAGGTGCCGGACGCCGTACATTTCCCCAAACATCAAGGATCTACATTACACCCATTTCAGCCCCAGGACATCAACTTTGGACCACGCATCTAACAAGACTTACAGCTGTTTTTGGACAACAATTCCGCTTCCCCGCTACCCAATCTAACAATGTCTAACAATGTCCCGAGCTCCCACCGAAGCCAACGCATTCAACACCGGAAGATGATTCCAATCCCCAGATCTACTAAACATACGCAGGCAATTTCACCACTCCCTCATTATTTTTCAAATTTTCTGGCGAGAGAGAGAAATGGGTTTGCTCGTTTACCTGTCGTAGCACCGCACATGGCATTCCTTCGGCAGGATCACGAACCCACGATTGGTTCGTGAAATGCGGCGCGTGAAGACGAGAGTAATGCAGTTTCCGAGATCGATCCGGGCTTCGCTCCGTTCCGGGTCTCGACCGCGAGATGGAGAAGGGCGTAAAGATTTGATCTTTGCTGCGTTTCTCGGTTCAAAAATGCGTCAGCGGAGAGCACGCCATTTTGGAGGAGACCATGGAATTCGGGGGGAAGCCATAGGCTCTCGGCAGAGCGGTGGGCCGCATGTCGCTCGAAGAATTTCCCAATTTTAATAACAAACAAAGACCCTGCTTTTTCGACCCCAAAAAAGAAGATCTGCTTTCCTTGCAATTTGGAATTTGTTAACGAATATTTTCCAAAAATGATTATTTTTATTTTATTTCTGAGAATTGATTCCAAGTAAAAGAACACTTTTGGTAATTGTCCAAATTTTTTTAATTACGTAATAGAATTGTGTTTGATACCGTGCTTATTAATTATATTTCAAATCAATTTTTTTTTTTAATTTTTAAATAAATTTTTTACTTTTTTCATTTTTCATTTTTTTTTTTTTTTTTTCTTCTTCTTCTTCTTCTTCTTCTTCTTGTCGTCGAGCTGGCGATCGACCTTCTTCTTCTTGTTGTTGGGCTAGCGATCGATGATTGGCCGACGAGGGCCTAAGCAACCTCACTAGAGCGTCGCCGCCCTCGTCGCCGAGCCTGCCGACGCCTAGGCAAGGCTCGCTTGGCCACCGGCGGGGTTGGACATCGTGAGGCTTGCCCAGCCTCACCGGTAGTTGGGCTTGCCCTCGGCGAGCTCATCGGACCTCGCTCTGGCCTGGCGAGCCTTCGGTTGGATCGACAGACGGCGACCAGCGTTGGCCGTGGTGGACGGCGGTAGGTGGCGACGGCGAGTGGCGGTAGACGACGGTCGCGAGATGACCAAAGGGAAGAAGAAGAGTTGGTTTTTGATTCTCAAATTTGTTCTCGGAACAAGAATTAACGTTTTTTTTTGTTCTTGATTCCACTCTCAATTTGTTCCTAGGAACAAATTTGTTTTCGGAAACAAAATTTTACCAAACACAATTCTCGGTTCAAACTGATTCTGAGAACAAAAAATCAGAATTTGACCATATTTGAATGGTTACCGCACAAGGGCTAAGCCTCTCGTTTATTTCGCAAAATATATTTTTTGAAAATACATTTTCCTTATTTTTAGACATTTAAATTGCTTAAGAAAATAAACCAACGAAAAATATTTTTCTATTCAACATAAAATTTTATCCTACCCAAGTTTAACTTCAGGATAATAATTTCCTCCTTAAAAAGTCAAAAATCATTTTTCAATATATAATTAGGTCAGTAGGGTCTAGAGCCTAACCTCCATAGACATAGGCCCAAGCATCGATGACCTTTACTTAGCCTCTGTCTCTGTAGAACAAAGTTGGGGTGTTTGGCATCAACTTCTTGGGCTACATTTTTGTTGACTCAAGATTAGTCCCCATGCTAGTGCTCGAGAGTTGACAATCCAAGCTCGAGACCTGAGTGCCCATGGAGGTTTCATTGGTTTCTTGTACGCAAGTTACTAGCGCCTAAATAGTGCATGTCTATTTAGGAAAATCAATATTATCAAACAATGAAAAATATTTTTCCATTTGTTTTTAAGATTTAACCAAATATCAAAAAATATTATCATTTTCCTTGAAAATAACTGTTCATAAAATATTTTACGAAAAGGTTACGGTTTCCATGAAACAAGTAAAGCCTGAATATTCAATTTAAGAAATTTTGATATTTTTCAATGCATTGTCTTGCTAATGTTATATGTAGTTTTTTTTTTTTTTTTTTTTTTGTCGAAATGTTATATGGGGTTGGTGTGTAGGAAATATTCACGTGCATATCAATCTCTTGATTTGTTGAGTTGATATGTGTAATTGTTACATGACTTTGTGGTCGTTTGAGTTTAATAGTGTTCATCGAGTGCCCTATCATTATCATTTATATGTGTGCTCATGTTACTAGCTGGGTCGATTGGCCTTGATCATGAGACCCCGTGATGCTTAGTGAGTTGACTTATCGAATCAGCCATCTCTTTTAAGGACTGTTCTAATGATTTGTATTGCAATCTACTTTATCACAATGGATCGTATTGCATCTCACTTTAACTCGGGCATCTCGTATTTCAAATAAATCACGCATCTCGGTTCAACATAGCAAATTTCGCTCTATCATCAGGAGAGCAATGTTGGCTTCTAATCAATGTGTGCACGAGTGGCTAACTCCACATTCGAACATCTTCCATGTGAAATTCCTTTTGTTGTAGAACTTTAACACAAAACTTCTGATAGAACTCTCACAATCTAGTTGTATCATCAATCTTGCATCCTTCGTGCCTCTCTCCATGACTTCATGAAATATGGAAATGTTACAATTCTCCTCCCACCTCTTCCTAAGACTTACATAAATGGTCTTTATTTTCTTCTCTTTTTTAATTATGTTTTATTTCTTTCTCCCTCTTTCATCACTTAGATAGTAAACTGCATAAATACACCTAAAATAATAAAATAGCTAGAATATGCAATAAATATAAATATATATTTATTTATATATTGTATGTATATTATAAAATAGAATTAATTTTGAATATACAAATAAATTTATATTAAAATAAAAAAATCATTTTCTGTTATTTTGAATTTCTTAATATAATTTTGATTTAAGAAACTTGTTATCCGAGAGAAAATAACTTTCTTAATATAGATATTATAAATCATTTTTATTTCTATTCCACATTCTCCATGGGATAAATTTATTTGGCCTATATTTCCCTTATATCTGACTTTATTTTATCTTGAGCAAGTATCAAACACGGGATATTTTTATCCTCTCTTGAATTTTTTTCCCGATTGTCAAACACAGCTTATATGTCAATATATCATAATAATTGGGTTTTGATCACATGAGCCATGGTTATGTAGGATCATTCTAAATGATTTTAAAAAAGGAAAAAAAAAAAACAAAAAGGAGCTCGACATTCGATTTTTGTTTGACGAATGCTTTAAAAAAAGATTGTATTACAAAACTAGGATTTAAATCTTAAAACACATCCTAAGTCTCCTTCCCTAAATTAAAAAAGAAATATTATCCTCTTTGCTTTCATTTGGGCCTGGCCAGGCTGGCCGGTGGGGGAAAGAGGGAAGGAGACGAGAAGGAGACACGAACGAAACGAGACCGCCTCTCAGCTCGAGCGAGCCCGTCGACTGTGCAGCGCAAGAGTAACTCCTCTCCGCCTCCGCCGCCTCCGCCTCCGCCTCCGCCGCCTCCCCCCGATTCCTCAGACAGACCTCTCCGCCCCCCGCAGCGCACCGCCTCCTCGAATCCCTCGAAGAAGAAGTCTCGCGGACTCGCGGCGCTTCCGTTGACGGATCGCGTTCGGAGCGAAGGACGAACGAAGATACGATCGAGCGAGGGAGCGAGGGCGACGGAGGAGGGAGAAGCAGCAGCAGCAGGAGGAGGAGGAAGAAGGAGATGGAGCCGAGCTTCACCTTCTCCCGGTCCTCATGTTGTTGATTCATGGCCTCTTCCCAACATCGCTGCGTTTTCGGTACTCTCTCTCTCTCTCTCTCTCTCCCTCTCTCTGGGTGTCCGCCCGTCTTCCTCCTCGCTTCGATTTATCGCGAATCGGCAAAAAATGGGGGAAAAATCTCGTCTTGGGGCTTCGCGAACTGCGATTTCCTCTTAAAGACTGGATTTTTCCTTCCGGGTGCAATTCTTCTTTACAGTGAATTGAGGCTTCGAGCATGGCGGTGGATTGTGCAAGTAATTGTCTGTTCTTATCCTTGGTGTTTCGTTTCAGTTGGAAACATTCCCTATGACGCCACCGAGGAGCAGCTTAAAGAAATCTGTCAGGAGGTCGGCCCTGTTGTGTCTTTCAGGTGTGTATCACTTCGGTGAGATTTCGGTAGTGACGAGCTTGCTGAATTATACTGATATTTGTGGTGGTGCTTGCGGAGCTCTCCTTGGCTTCTCCTGGAATGTTTTCCTAGTGCCGTGTGTGATGTTAAGTATTGGCGCATCCCAAATTGGGATGTAAGTGTATTTGCTTTACTCGTGATATGTTTTCTTGAAAGGCGAAAAAAGCTACAAGGGGTGCGCACGCACCATTCTTCTCAGATGATGCTCTGGTTGCATTTATTTTCAAGAACCCAAAAAAAAAAAAAATTGGTTTTACCTTGTCAGATATTGGTTGGATTGGCTGAGAGTTCAATAATTGAAAAAGTGAAAATTTTAAAGAGTAAAAAAATGTCAACAGTTAAACTTTGAGAATTCAATGCAAGAATGTGGTTTCTTCAAAGACTGCTAGAGCTACTTCGTATAACACTTTTCTGCTATCAGCAGTGTTTTTAAACCTGAACCGTACAGCTGGTTGAACCAGTTGAACCGAGAACTGGACAGTGGCCCAGGATGGTTTTTCTTCTAACTGCAGTATGTATGGTGGGCGGCATTCTTCTCAGATGATGCTCTGGCTACACTATTTTCAAGAACAAAAAAATAAAATAAAAAAAGAGTTGGTTTTATCTTGTCAGATGTTCGTTCAATTGGCTGAGAGTTCAAATATTGAAAAAGTGAAAATTTTGAAGAGTGAAAAAATGTCGACAGTTAAACTTTGGGAATTCAATGCAAGAATGTAGTTTCTTCAAAGACTGCTAGAGCTACTTCGCATAACACTTTTCTGCTATTGGCAGTGTTTTCAAACCCAGGCTGTAACAGCCAGTTGAACTAGTTGAACTGAGAACTGGACCATGGTCCAGTATGGTTTTTATATGATAACCTGGTTGGTGAAGAACTGGTCAACCCCGGTTTTCACCTGGTTCAACCAGTAAATCTGGCAGACAACTCACTGATTGACCGGTTCTTAAGACCTAAAATAATTTTGCAGGAGCAGTAACAAGAGGAACCGAACCCCTGACCCAAAGAATGTATGCCACCTCCCTAATTAACTGAGTTGGGTGCTCATTAATGAATAACCGCCTCTAATTATTTAAATCACCTTATTTAGTTGAAAATCGTGATAATGATCATTCCAGTGGTTCCACCATTTTAACCAATTGACCTGCAAATTTGAAGCTAGATTGGTTCTTTAAGCAGTCTCGATTTAAAAACGCTGGTTATAGAATAATACTTGGGCAATTAATGAGCAAGTAATGAAGCATCCCAGGGGCTTATAGTAAATTCTACTCTTTAGCTCTCTTTCTGATCATCTTTTTTCAATGTGATTGATTTCTCTATTGATAAGCATTTTCACTCCAATTTGTCTGCACTATTTCTGCTTCCATGTTTCAGGTTGGTAATTGACAGAGAAACTGGAAAGCCAAAAGGTTACGGTTTCTGTGAATACAAGGATGAGGAGACAGCTTTGAGTGCTCGTCGAAACCTTCAGGGTTATGAGATCAATGGGAGGCAACTGCGGGTGGATTTTGCTGAAAATGATAAAGGATCTGATAGAAATCGGGAGCAGGTTACTGTCGCTGAACTCTTGAATTTCTATATGGATACTTTCTTTTGTCAACTGTTTCATATCCATGACAGCATATTGGAGGCTTAGCAATGCATTGTTTTTTGATTTGATGTAACCAGTAGATGAGCTATTTGTACAAGTTGTTAGTCATAAATTGAGAAATATTGTTTATTGTTTATGTTGTGTAGATTAGTCTGATCTTCTAGTAGGAATAATGTGTCTGATAATATGGTGCAACCCTAAAAATTGTATGTGCCTTTGAGTTTCACTAGACTGCTTTCTGGTAGTTTGTTTGCAGAAGTTGGTTGGTTTCCTTAGTCATACTTGGTGAGGCGAAATATATCTTAATCATTATTTATAAGCTAACTCAAATATTGTTCTTCCCATCTATTCCTCCTTGATGGTGTCTGAATTGTTTCCTGTTGTTATGAAATTCAGCAATTGAGATTTGGATACTGAAAAGCAAAGTTTCTCCTCTCCTTCATTGAGGATAAGATGGGAGAGATTCATGTATGGTGGTTTGGATGTGTATATGATGGCTTTATTGTGTCTGAATTGTTTTCTGTAATATGGATGTTGTTATGAGGTGGGAGTTGGAAGGGGTTTCAGCAATTGAGATTTTGCTAATCGAAAAGCAAATATTCTCCTCCTTTTCTTCAAGGTTAAGATGGGGGAAACTCATCAATGGTGGTTTGGATAGGTAAATGATAACTTTACACGATCTAGTAGGAAGATGAAATTTTTTGGTGGTGACACAGGTTAAAAAGGACAAAGTTCTTCTCTCTTTTATCACTTAGGAGACCATGGGATAAAGTTGAGCATCCACGAGATGTGTAGATGTATAATCAGCCAAAAATGAAATTCTTCTTTGCTATTTCTTACCCTTTTTTAGATTCTTTTCCACATGTTGACTTATCTTTGCTGGCTTCCTTAATTTCTTCAGGACGAGTTTAGAGATGCTTCATCTGTTATGTGTGATAATAGATTAAGACACTGGAGTTAAACTGAAAGCATGGTACAGAAAGGAAGTAGGGCCAATGTTTGATCTAAGTTTTAGAAGATACTGATTTTTTTTTTTTTTGGTAAGGAGAAGATACTGATTTTATGCAGGGCAATAACCTTGATATGGATTTTGAAAAGAAAATGATATGGCATGGTCCTTGAAGTGTCATGGACTTCACCTGGGTTGTAGACTGTCATAGTTGGCTGACTTGGTAAATGATGTAAACAAAATATTGATGCAGAAAAAGAGACTAAAAGAGTCATTCCGTTGTATCTCATCTCCATGGCTCTCTCCCCACCCACTCATTGAATTGACCATGTTGGTTATTTTTTATAAATTTTGGTGGAGTATGGAGATTATTTATTTATGGCTTTTTTTTCAGGGCCGTGGTGGGCCTGGATTCTCTTCAAGTACTGGTCAGTTCCCTCTGTTCTATGAGCTATTTTTGTTCAGTGATCTTAGGCTACCTAAATAGAATCTTGAAATAGATCCCTTTTCCTTCCTATGTCTGGATACAGATCCTCCAAGGCAAGTAGGGGGCCCTGCCATTCATGGAGAGTCTGTTAATCAGCCCATTGGTCTCCATATTGCTATAACTGCCGCGGCAGCCATGGCAGGAGCTCTTGGTGGTGCACAGGCCAGCATGCTGCCAAATCAAAATGGTCTTCAGAATCAATCAGCTTTGGCAAATGATCCATTAACCCTTCACCTGGCCAAAATGTCAAGAAGCCAACTTAATGAACTTATATCTGAGCTGAAAGTAAACACATTGCAGAAAAGCTGATAATTTTCTCTTTGCTTCATCATAGACTGGCCCATCAGAGACTTCTGTGTTGATTGCAGGTAATGGCTACTCGTAATAAGGAATCTGCAAGGCAGTTGCTGCTATCAAGACCACAATTGTGTAAAGCTCTTTTTCAGGTACTTGTCAGTATTTTGAAATCTCCTTTCCTGTCATAGTTTATGCCATAGAATCTCTAGAATAGAGTTCTTATCCTGGTTGTTCTTTTTTATGATGCCTTTATCCACACACGAAATATTTTCCGGGCCCTACTTTAGAACCTTTTATATGCCTGCCAGTTCTTTTTCTCACTTTCTTCCTATTTATGATGAATCTTGCAAGAGTCCTTTGGGGGTTCTCCCAACTTCACTATTTTATTAAGACTGATTATGCTGTAACTTTATTGACCCCTTTTTGCGATAAATATAGATACCATTGTACCAAAAATTACATTTTTTGTGGAAAAAGAGAAATGAGCTTGGCTGATTTGAAAAGTTTGGTTGACACTTTTATACTCCTACCAGCCTTAGATGCTTTTTTACAATATTGAGAGTTCTAACATGTTCCCGCCTGAGGTTATCTTGTTTTTCGGTTCCAATCTTTTTTCGTAGGAGAAGTTAAAACTACATATTTTGTTCGTATTTTCCTTTTTTGTGGATGATATGTTGATTGTGTATAAAAGGGATTATTGAAGTTCTAGCATTGCCTTTTGCCTTTGTTCATAACCGGTTTATTATGATGTGCTCTTTTGTCACTTGATTACTGGTCATCCTGAGTTTGCAATATTGATTTACTTTTTTTTTTTGTAGGCAGAAATAATGCTTGGGTTGGTGACTCCACAAATGGTTAGTTTCTTACCTGCTTTCTTGTTGGGGGTTAGTTCATGTAATTATATGTCAAATTGAGCATCTTATTTTAAATTTGCAGTTGCATATGCTAAATATTAGGCAGGGTCCTTCTCAACCTTCAGAGCCAGCAGCCAGAGATGGTCATATGATTCAGCAGCAAGCTATTCCAACACTTTCAGGGCTGCCCCCACTTGGACAGAGTATGCAACAACCTGGATTGATGCCCAAAATGCCGCATGGTCAAGTCTCTTCGGTGTCTCACAGTTCTTATGCACAAAACCAAATATCTGGGCCATCACAACTCGCGATGCAACCTCAAATCCAATTTCCACAAGGTAACTACCCACAGGGGATGTTCACAGGCCCATCGGGAGCTTCCACCAGTGTACCTGTCACAGCACGAGGGCCCGTGCCAAATGCTGCTTCTGTTACTCAGCACATGCACTCCTTTTCATCTCAACAACCAAGAGTGGTTGGTGCTGCAGATTTAGCTCGTAACTTTCAGGTGGGTCTTTAAAATGCAGAGCTAGGATTCCTTCTATTTTTCCTCATCCTTCAACATCAGAGGTATAAAGTTTTAAAACATTTGCTGTTTTCCAAAATCACAAATTTAGACAATCTGTTGATGAATACTGTTAGTTGAAACTAAGAAGCTTTACTGTGTTTTGAGGCCGAGGCATTTTCTTCCTCTAGCAGCATCATAGAAGAGCTGATGAATGGAATTTGGGCATTTATAATGGGGATTTGGTGAGCATAGATTACGATTCCGGAGTCTGCAGTGATTTATATTTAAAGAGAGCGGATAATTAAATCTATCAAACATTATTTTTTATTCGAAGAGACAAGATATAATGTTGGACTATCTAAATCTATATGTGTACAGTAACTTCTCCGTTGATCTACACGTTGCAGTTTAGCAAGTGGCAAAAGTTATTATTGGTTAGGTTCTTGTTTGTTAACATGCCATGCATAGAAACTTTGAAGTGCTTGAAGAATCTTTGGATCATGTCATAAATCAAACCTTGTAGATTCTTCTAATACTTTGCTTTTGCAGAAAAAGAACTGCTTTGACATGTTGATAGTTTCTCTTTTATAAGAAGACGAATCTTATCGTTTCTTTGTATAAGCAATTTCTTCTGTCTAATGTCCTTTAAAATAACAGCCTGGCCCCTCAATATCATCAGGCATTTCAGGTAGAATTGGTGGTGAGCTTTCAGAACTAAGCAATCGCCCTTCTAAGCTGATGAGATTAGAAGATGTCACGGCCAACTCTCTCTCTTTGGGGGGTCTGAATAATACTGTGGGACCTGGGGCACCTCGCTTCGGTCCAGTTTCTCTTAATCCTGCTCCCCAGATGGAACTGCAGCATCCCGAAAGGCAAACATCTCAGGTAATTTCTTTTTGGTGATGCTTGCGGAAGTCCAATGGGTTGAGCGATACCACTTTATATTGTTATCTGGCAGTACCTTCCGAGGTTGAGATTTTTAACCGAAAACAAATTGTAAATCTGCATGGAAGGTTTCTAGTTTCAATTGTGACATGGGATTTTGTTGTTCATATTTTTCTGTGCTCGCCTGATTCTCTGTGCTCTGAAGCTTAATAGAGGATATTGCACTAAATGAGGTCCTATCCGCCTGATTCTTTTGTTTCTCCAATGACAGGTTTCGTCAGATGTGGAGTCTGTTTTGCTTCAGCAGGTTATGAGCTTAACAGCAGAACAGTTGAGTTCTCTGCCGCCAGAACAGAGGGAACAAGTGATTCAGCTTCAACAAATGCTCCGGCGTGATCAGAGCCAGGCTACCTAGTTTGCGCAGGGACAGATAAAATGATCTCGCATTTACACGAGGCTTCTAAATTTTGCTCTGTCAGGAGGCGACAAGCCTGTGAATCCAACATTCGAGTTCAGGAATCGTCATAGGAAAATAACTTGTGAAGAGGTTCAGCCTAGCTGCAGTATGCACTGACCGCAACTGCACCCTTGTAACGTTATGAACACGATTGACATGCTGAATACAAGCTGGAAAATTTTGTAACTTTCATAATTCATAAAACCCTTTTTTACGTCAGGTGCCTCTTATTGTACCTGGCCTGTTTATTGGTGAAACTATGAGCATTGCGGAGTTGCTCAATAAGAAGAATAAGACTTGTGGTCTTTCTCAATACTTGAATCTGGTTGCTAGAGGGCTATTATGATGTCACAGTTCTTCGTTAGCCGGTGCCCTCTGGACACTCCGAGGAGGAGCTTCCCTAGCGTTCGACGCACTGCTTTCTTGTCTCATGAGTAATTAATGTCCTTGACAAGGATGGTCGACAAGGGTATCGAAACCGATGTTGGCAGGATTCTAATGATACAGGAGAGGTGTAAATCTATTAGCTTCTGTGTTCAGACACGCTTTTACATGGAATGTTAGTATCCGCATTGATCAGTTTGAGAAAATTTTTAGGTGTTTAGTTTAGCATTTGCAACTTGGAAAAATTTTAGGTGTTTAGTTCAACATTTGCAACTCCCCTTTGGCCAAATGCTCCCTTTTGAAATGCTAAAAGCCCAGAGCAAGTGGAGAACTGCTTTGGGCTTTCAGCATTTCGGAAATACGAGTCTACCTCTACTATTCATCTGTTGACTTTTTTTTTTTTTTTAATTTTTTTACCGAGCATCTTTCCCATACCCCAACCATCAGTGGCCAGATTTGGGCTTGCGTAACCCAGGCAAGCATCGCTTAAGGTCGCACGGCGTGCAACCCAAGTAGGCGTCGCCTGGGTTCGCGAGACCTCGGCCTACCTAGGTTGCACATGACCTCAGACGACACCTGCCTGGGTCACGCAAGCCCAGATCTGGCCGCTGGCAAGGCCCTATGGTTGGCTTGTCATTGATCGGTGATGGAATTTCATTGGATTTTATTTTTATATTTTAAAAAAATAATAAAAACCCTTTACAAATATTTGATTTACCAAAGGATATGCCCTTTAAATTATAATTTGTCAAACATTCAAGTATTCTCGAAAACCCCTTTACTCTTTACTCTCAAGGCATTTGTCTTTTTAAGGAAGTGACAATTTTGAAGAAAGCCACTTCCCTTAAATCACTTGGAAAATTGCTAGTTACTTCAAAGGCTCACTTTTTCGAATATATAAAATGCGTAACTAAGACGGCGACTAGCAATGTTTCGCAAAATCCGAACTTTCCGCTGCCGCTGCACTGAACCAGCTTCGCTCCCCGCGAGATTCACCATGAGCCCAGTTCGCAAAAGCCATGGTTTTTGAGCAAGCTCCCGCGGGCAAGGCATGCAGTCGCTGGACTCGCTGCTTCAGAAATGCACCTCCCTCTCCCGCATCAAGCAGCTCCAAGCCCATCTGCTGGTCACCGGCCAGTTCCAGTCGACCAACGCCCGCACGAGGCTCGTCGAGCTCTGCGCAATCTCGCCTTCCGGCGACCTCTCTTTCGCGACCCGCGTTTTCCACCGCATCCACCGCCCCTCCACGAACGACTTCAACGCCATCCTCAGGGGCATCGCCCAGAGCCCCGAGCCCGCCGGTGCCGTCTCTTGGTACCGCGCCATGCTGCGCGGCTCCCGCAGGGTCGACGCGCTCTCTTGCTCCTTCGCCTTGAAGGCTTGCGCGCGCGCCCTCGCGATCTCCGAGGCGATGCAGCTCCACTCCCAAGTGGTGCGTTTCGGGTTCTGTGCGGACGTGCTGCTGCGGACGACTCTGCTCGACGTGTATGCGAAGGGTGGCGATCTTGATTCTGCGGAGAAGGTGTTCGATGAAATGCCCGTGAGAGATATTGCCTCGTGGAACGCGTTGATTTCCGGGCTGGCTCAGGGCCATCGACCCACTGAGGCTATATCTTTGTATAAGAGGATGAAAGAGGAAGGCTTGAAGCCTAATGAAGTTACGGTTATTGGTGCTCTTTCCGCGTGCTCGCAGCTGGGAGCCACGCGAGAAGGTGGAAGGGTTCATAACTATATAACGGAGGAGAAGCTTGATCAGAATGTCCAAGTTTGCAACGTTGTTATTGACATGTATGCCAAATGCGGGTTTGTTGATAAAGCTTATGAGGTTTTTGATGGTATGAGGTCCAGGAAGTGTCTTGTTACGTGGAATACCATGATCATGGCATTTGCGATGCAGGGTGATGGATATAAAGCCATTGAGCTTTTCAAGCAGATGAGTCAAGCTGGGGTTGAACCCGATGCAGTATCATTCCTTGCTGCTTTATGTGCGTGCAACCATGCGGGATTAGTGGAAGAGGGGGTTAGGTTGTTTGATTCGATGAAGGAATGTGGGGTAGTTCCAAATGTGAAGCATTATGGTACAGTCGTTGATTTGTTGGGCCGAGCTGGACGTATCAAAGAGGCATATGATATTATAACATATATGCCGATGATGCCGGATGTGGTATTCTGGCAGAGTTTGCTTGGTGCTTGCAAGACTTATGGAAATGTGGAGATGGCTGAGATTGCCTCGCGGCACCTTCTAGAAATGGGTTCCAATGGTTGTGGTGACTTTGTGCTATTGTCCAATATCTATGCAGCTCGCGCAAGGTGGGATGATGTTGGTAGAGTGAGAGAAGCTATGAAAAATAGGGACATAAAAAAGGTGCCTGGTTTTAGCTATATTGAAGTGGATGGTAAAATACACAAGTTCAACAATGGAGACCAAGGCCATGAAAGTTGGCAAGAGATATATAGGAAGCTAGAGGAGATTAGGTTCAAGATTACAGAACACGGTTATGTGGCAGGGACTGACTTTGTGTTGCATGACATTGGTGATGAGGAGAAAGCGAATGCCATATGTTATCATAGTGAAAAGCTGGCTGTTGCTTTTGGTTTGATTAGTACAGCTGAGAGGACCCCTATTCAAGTAATAAAGAATCTAAGAATATGCGGGGATTGTCATGCCGTGATAAAGCTTATATCAAAGATATACAATAGGGAAATCATCGTGCGGGATCGTACCAGATTTCACAGATTCAGAGAGGGATCTTGTTCTTGCAGAGACTACTGGTGAAACTGATTGGCAGGAGAAGTCAAAACTTGAATTTGTATTGCCCAGTTAAATGCCAAAGCATCCATTAAAAGATTGAGGAAACAGGTAACAAATTATATACAATCCATCTATTTCTTTCTACTAGTACCCATTGCTGTTTACATGTTATGGGGGAGAAATAATGACATAAAAAAGTTTGAATAAGGGATGACAGCGATGTCATTATGAATCAGTTTGTTGTTTTGTGGGAAGAGTTTTTGGTGGGTAAAATTAAGGCTGACCATAATCCTTAATATGAGAAAGCTTGATTAGGCATTTTTTCAGCATAGGACTGGTAATCAAGCCTCCACCTTTCTCTAGTTTAATTGTTGGCACCCTCTCGAATCTTTACTCGGGCATACTTTAGGTGACAGGCTATGTTTCTAGAATTTCCAATCCAAGCTCAAGTTTCAGCAATTACGCAGGATCAAACCTGATTATTGGCCTTGTCATGCAATGGCTGATTTCTTGTGGACATTCAAGCCACAATTTGTGGTGCCTCATTCCCATCACATCTAAATTCTGATACAGCTCATCTGGAAGTCATCCAAGAATGACCTATTTTCAGTTCCTCGTGTTTGGATTTCTTTGCGATCAAAGTCATGAAAGGTATCATGGCACAAAACTCATTTAATTTCTGACTTCTATTCCAGAACATTTTTTCGTTTCTTGGATGGCTATTCAACAGATTGCCTACTAAAAGGACAGATTGGCTTGATGGGTTCATCTCCATCTCTCTGTCATGATACTTTGTCCTGATAGCAATAAATCGAGGGACCATTTGTCTTTTGACTGTTCAGTTTCCCGGGATATATGGAGCAGGCTTCTACAACCGAGTGGAATTTCCTGTGAGATCGGAAACTGGACTGACTGGCTTTCTCGGGCTAGTCAACATCTTCAAAGGGAAGTCCCTAGAATGTTTGAGTTTGAAGATTGCTTGCAATTCATGCATTAATAACATTTGGAGGGCTAGAAATTTGGCTTTGCATCAGAGCAGGTCTTGTTGGCTGATTCCATTTATAAGAGTGTCTCTCCCCAAAGCTCTGCCATACACAGCTTTACTTGGCCGTTACGGCAATAAAAGTCCCCGTCCGAAAAATTGAGGAATTTTATAGGGCTATGTGTTGACTCCCCATATTCGGTAGCAGGAGTGGCTACCCTGCGTTACGGTTGTGCAAATAAATGTACTCAATCATTCAAAAAGTATTTGTTTATTGAGTATTTTTGTGAGGTACTTGCTCACTAATTCAAATGACTATTTATTGTCTGTACATCATTTAGTAACTTGTTTAGTAAATGAGTCTTAGTATGTCTAGTATTATTCTCTTTTTTTTCTTACGGGTTTTCACATGTGCGCAGAATAATTATTATGCATGTTATGTATGCCTTCGAATTAATCTCTAAGAAAAACATTACGGAAAATACAATCGCGTGCATTTAGAGCCGTTGCATGTCAATATAAACGTAATAATCGGACGGTGACTTTCTAATGATTAGTTTCCTACTATCATATAAAACAGGGAAAAGTACCAAAAAAGTCCTAAAACCTATTGCATTTGTATCAATTCAGTTCTAAACTTTTCAATTGGATCAATTTAGTCCTAAACCTTTTAATATTGGTACCAATTCAGTCCATCCGGCCAATTTTGGCTAGCCGACGCTGACGTGGACGTTGGCCGGTGACCGAACGTTGATGTGGCAATTTTTATGATTTTTTTTTTCGAATTTTTTTATTAATTTTTATTAATTTTTTTTCTTTTCTTTTCATCTTCTTCTTGGCGGTTGTCGGCGAGCCTCCGGCGAGGCTCGCCGGCCATTGGGCGAGGGCCGCGAAGCCCTCGCCTGCCGCCGCCCTCGCCCGGCCTCTCCTAGGGCCGCCAACAAGGCGGCTTCACCCGGATCTAGGCGAGGCCATGGTGGCCATTGCTAGGGCAAAGGCGAGAGCCGCGAAGCCCTCATCACCGCCGGCGAGGTCGCGACCCTTGCTCGGCCTCGCCCATGGCTGCCTCGCCGCGGCTTAGCCTGGATTTGGACTAGGCCGGCCTTTGCCATCGGAGCGGCTGGGTGGGATTGCTCGCAGACTTTCTACTCATGGAAGGAGAAAAATAACAAAATCTGGTGGCGACAAAGCGGAAGAAATCGAGGTCGGGAGCTGGGCTAAGCCGCAGGTGAGGCGGTCCTAAGTGAGGTGAGTGAGGGCCGCGACCCTCGCCGGTAGCTGGCGAGGGCTTTGCGGCCCTTGCCTCCGCCCTGGCGATGGCCGCTATGGCCTCCCCAGCCGCGGCCCGCAGGCGAGGCTGGCCTCGCCCAGATCCGGGCGAAGCCGTCTCACCGGCGACCCTAGGAGAGGTCGGGTGAGGGCCAAGCCCTCGCCGGCCACCGCTAGGAAGAAGATGAAAAGAAAAGAAAAAAAGAAATACAAATAATAATAAATTCGAAAAAATAAAAGAAAAATCATAAAAATTGCCACGTCAGCGTCCGGTCACCGGCCGACGTCCACGTCAGCGTCGGCCAGCCGAAATTGGCCGGATGGACTGAATTGGTGCCAATATTAAAAGGTTTAGAATTGAATTGGTCCAATTGAAAAGTTTAAAACTGAATTGGTATAAAAACAATAAGTTTATGACATTTTTGATACTTTTTCCATATAAAACATATAATCTAAGATTATGATTACCTGTACTTTTTTTATGTCTAATTTTGTGCATAATAGACACAACCTTTATGAACGGAGAAAGTTTGTCATGACAAAGTGAATAGAGCTTTAAAATCTGTGTGATTTCCGAGTCAGTCCGCTCTTCTTCTTTTTTCGCTATGTAATCTCCCTCACCTCATGCGATCTAAATCTATTCGATTAAGCATCCCTATGAACTATCTCTAATCCGTAAGAACAAGAAGATAGAACGAAGTAGATGTTACCGTGACATAAGAAGACATAACTTATAAAGGGAGGTAAACCCTCCCCTAATCAAGTGATTCGTTTTGGCAAATGTGTGTTTGCATTTTGCAGTCGTTTTGCAATCCGTGGCTAGTCTTGCTGGCATTAGGACCCTATCATATAGACGATTAACTTATAGTGGCTTGTGCTCTTATAGTGGCTTGTGCAAATTTATGTCAATACCAAATTTAACCAATTGTGTTGTCATATTTGATAATGAAAAGGTAAAAAGGGAGAACTAACGTCAACCCTATCACATTAACGTCGTCGATTCGAAAGTATGATTTGCTCGGTAACTATTAGTTGTTTAAGCAAGGTGGTTAATACCGCATCATCATATGAGAGTTGAGATAAAGCTAGAATTCTTTTTATGCCTAGCACATAACTTGAGTTTACGATATGGATGAATTGAATTTTCCAATATAATTTTGAACTATAACAATTGAGCTACAAATCACATGGAAGTAAGTGTGCATTGGTATGGTTAACCAAGTTGCTGGTGGATTCTGATCACATTTATTGGACGTGCATGAGGACTTCATCTGGAGATATCGTTAAGAGGAAACCCAAATTTAAATTTATCAACATATCGAATTGGATATACATTTACTGAAAATTTGAATATATATTAACTACTCTGTAATACACCGATATTCGATATGAGACTTTCTAACACAACTCACATGTACACATCAACAATCTTCCCCTCCACGTTGTCATGAGATTTTTCGAGATATTCACCTCATCATGGGAGATCACCGAGAAGAAGCTCAAGTTTAAGCACGTCAATATATTCAGTTAGATTTATCTTCGTTCAAAAATTTAAATTAATAAGTTATGAGCTAACTAACACATATTAACTGTTATATACCACACCAATTTTTGCTATTTGGGTTCATTTTTCCCACTTGCGATGTAAATTGGCCGTGTGTGGCCATCACTCCTGCAGTTGGGTTGGGCCTGGCTTGGACAGCTTATTTGAAGAAACTTCCATGGGAAAATGGGCTTGAAATGTCCATGACTAAAAATCTTGCCATGGAGATTTGGTCAAGATTTGGTCATTCTTCTCTCAAACTCTTTAACATTGTTCTTGATTATTGGCATTTTGGCACTCCTCTATTCTAATGTTCTCTGCATCTATATATATATTCAGAAAGAACTGGACGCCCATGTCATTGATGCTCATAAACTGAGGCTTAGCATTTCATCACTTACATGTCTTCACTAAAATAAGAGAAGTCAATATCCTTTCTGTCATAAAGAATTGAAATGTAAAACCATAAAGAACAAATCAAAAAGGTAATGGGCGTGCAGTTTTTGTAATGTTTACACACACCCGCATGTCCTTGCGACAGATTGGCAATAAAATTCAGAAAATTCCAAGAAAGCTCGTAAGTTTCGCAGTAAGTTTCGCAGAAAGCGAAAGTCAAATTTTTATCAAGTTGTCGACAATATGAAATCGCTTGTACTTATTTAGCGGTGTGGAAACCAATCATGTCCTCACCAACGTCTAGCAAGCGTTTTCGGAGGACCAATCCAGCCTCCCGGTCCGTCCTTAAACCACCGCATGTGCACCGACCTCACTCCCTTTCTTTCTCAAGACTCTTCCGCGATGCTGTCGAGAGTCACCTACCTAACTCAACTCACGACCATTACCTATTTTTGGAGCGAGCAGTTAATGCACCTCCTGTCTGGATGTGTGCGTGCGTCCGTCCGTCCGTCCGGCGCGTGTACAGAGAGACGGGAAAGAACGAAGCGCAGGGTGGCTTTCACTTTCGGAGAACTACCCCCGGATTGATGGGTAGGATTGCACGTGACGAGCCCCTCTCTCTCTTTCTCTCTCTCTCTCTCTGCGTCTAAAGAAAAGAGAGAGATGGAAGAAGCAAACGGGCGACGTCGGGATCGCTACGTTCGAGATAGAGATTCGAGGCACTTGTCAAGCTCTGGGCCTCTCTCTCTCTCTCTACCTACTTCCGTGCGGATTACACGTGACGATTTCCGTTTCTGCTCGCTCCTAAGCCTACCACCACGCCCTCACCTACGCACGCTGTCGGCCTGGCACGGCTCTTCCGAAGCTCGACAGGGACCTCGTTCTAGCACGGGAGTGATCAGCCGTTCGTCCGCCGAAAGACGCCGACGTCCAACATGACGCGAGCACTCGAATTGATGCGAGTTTTCGATGCTCTAGCAAATGAGATTTGGTGCGTCGCTGTCAATATGACGCGCGTATTCCGACATATGAAATTTAACGAGGCCGTTTTTAATCGTTGTAGAAAAAATTAAATTATTAAATAAATACATGAGTTAATGTTTAAATATTCTAATAATATAAGTTGAACGGACGGGCATTCTCATCATTTGTACAAAGTGATTATGGACATGACCTTCACAAGACTACAAGCGAAACTCCTGATTAGTGGTACGAAATTTTGACCAAAAACAATATAAAGGGCGGACCCCATCTCTACTTTTGTCTAATGTCGACATGAGGATTAACAGAAAAGAATTAATGAAAGGTCAAATTTTATAATTCATGCAGTTGATCAAAGTATTAGGGGATTCTCAATTCATGTATAAGATGTTACTCATTCAAACGCCACCAACTATATAAAAACTTCTTTGGATCAAGATCACTTGATGCATGGACCAAAATTGTAAATTTTAATTGGTGTATGGCTTTACCAATGGATGGCTTTCCGTCGAGTCTTGACTTGGCGTTGGTTGGCTGTCCAAGGAAAGGCAAATGCTTGCTTAAAAAATGGCAGGGATGTGCAAAATAGACTATTTGAATTGGGAATCATCTGGACCAGACTGGTTCGGTTCCTAAGAGTGTCGGTCTAATTCTCAAATCCTAAAAGTAGAATTTGTGTCTAGATTGTCCAATTCCCAGTTACAAGAGAGAATCGAATCGTGGGGAACTGGACCTATATATACTCTTTTTTCCTTAATTTCTTAAAAAAAAGAAAATAAGAAGAAGTAGCCAATTTTTTTTTTTAATTTCTTCATAATAATAGACATCAAGTAGTGAGAAAAAAAAATCGGTTTTATTGGATCAAACCGATCGATCACAGCATTGTCTGGATTGGCAGATTCAACTTCAAGAACCAGAACCATTTATTTGCTGTGTAGCATTTCAAGAAGCTCGCAATCTACGTTACAACCTATCGTACTCATTAAGGATTGAATATAGATAGCGTAGTTTCCACTAGAGATGATTAAGTTTAGCCTTTCTTTAATGGGAAATGCAGAGGATTTTTCTTAACTCCTTCCGTGGTACTGTAGCTACATGTGATCTGTTCCATGCTACAATACCTACAAGCTAATTTCGAAACATGTTTTTCCTTATGATAAAAGGAATAACAAGTCGGAACGTCGGAAACTCGGGTATTTTCCAAATCTAAGGAAAATGTCCTAAAACCGAAAGTGCGCATTTTAGAAATAGGTGGCAGTCGAAGTCAATTTTCAAGATGAAAATACAGAGCTCTATCTCACGGCCAATCTATCTATAGGAAAGTACAAAATCAAAATTACCTAAATAAAACAATACCTATGGGATTGATAAATTACTGAAAATGAACACGATAGTTATCTTATAAAGCTAACTCAACCTGTAGTCAACCTGTAGTCAACCTATAGTAAAGTTTGAATTACTGAAAGTCTAACAAAAAGGTCGAAATTTAGAGAATCTAGAAATTTCAAGCATTCGATTTTGACAATATTCACTTCTTTATTTACAAGTTTACAGCAATGGTGAAGTTAAATTTGATAGGTGACATCAATTACCACCAAGGTGTTGATTGCAGATAAAAGAAAGTTATACATTTTTGCAAGGGAACTCCTTGAAAATGCATGTGACAATAGATTTACATAAAGAGTAGAATTAAGTATTATAATGGAACGAAAGAGATTCCAAAAAGTGTAGTCCAATTATGTATGCACACACAAATTTACTCTGTCAATCTTTATATATGATTATTTGTCGTGATATTCATATCAGACTCATATAAAATATTAAAATTATAAGAAATTTGTCTCGTGCATGAGAGTTTCGCCTCTAATATAAGGTGTAAGACAAATGATCATGTATGGCATCAACTCCTTTTAATCATTTCCAAATCATGTGAAATTTGAAAGTTTTCTATCAAATTCCAAAACGACTCCAAATTGATCCTGACCTAAGTTCACTTCAATTTAGAGATGATCATTGGACACATTGAGGGTTGGTGCCGAGATTGTTATAACTGCTACCCAAGCTCGCCCATCAAGAGAAACACACGTATAAATATTAGGGCCAGGCCACCCTCAGCTCAAGCCTGATCGAGCCTCAGTTTGGCGCAAGAAGACCTGTTATTAACTAGTTTCAAGTTTAGACGTATCTCATCATTCTAGACATCGCATGTGCGAGATCTTGCATTTGCATATCACATTTCCGCAATTCTATCCCATCCTTTCTAGCTTCTTCGAAAGTTCCCGACCCGCACGGGAACCTCGGAGGGACACTGGATCGCGACCGGAACCGGGCTCTCTTTCATGGTGATCCAATTCTCCTCCTTCCTCTCTCTTTCTAGTTTCTAAATAAAGAACTCAAATATCTCCTCTTTCGCACCATTTGCTTGTGCCCCCCCTCTCGCGCCACCAACCCCCGTGGGTAGTTGGCGGGGTGGGGGTTGGCGTGCGACCAGATCTCTCCCCCTCCCTCCTGAGTCCTCCACCAACCACCGCCTCTTTTTTTCGCATGGAGGGCGTCTCATTTCTTTTGTGCCTCAATTGCCCTCCCACCAACCACCGCCCCCTCCTCTCGATTTTTATATAATAAGGTAAGTTCAAACTCTGGCGACTCGCACGTCATCGTGCGGCTGATATCTAATGTCCTCTCTGAAGTGTTGCTTTTTCCATCACGACGTGAATTTTATGTACATAGGAAGAATCTAACCTGGGCCTGAATTTTCAAATTTTAGTAGGAATATATTGTCTGTAACTGCAGATGAATAGAAATATATATATAAGTTTCTTCTTATTTGCGCATGAGATGTGTGGACATGGATAGGGGGAGCGATGATGGTCAGCATTGGCATGGGGACCATGCAATCCTAGTTTGGTTAAGCTAGATTTTTTTATTTTTTTTTTAAATTTGGTACCATTTCATACCTTATCAACATGATTGGTACAGATTACCGTAGCAAGTATCATCCTCCCATATATATATATATAATGGATATCTAAATGGATGTTGTGTACATTCAAGGTCGTTCCAACCCTAGTTCACATGTACCTTTCAATGGTGGATGTGAGTAGGACTCATGTGTTTCAAGGTACATATGATGTTCTTTTCTTGATATGTTGACTTTTATTTTTTAAATTCGATTCGTTTTGTTGGAACTGACCAATTAGAAGATCCTCATTCCATATTAAAATGCAGTCGAGAAGCATTTTCATTGGTCAACTGGCCTTTGCTGCTTTTGCCCATAAGAAATTTGAAATAGAGAGGAGAGGAAAAATAAAGGGGGGAGGAGTTGTGGTCCTTGGTTGGTGAGTCAGGGAAATAATCAAACTCTTCGTTGGGTCGTTCCGCTCGCTAAGTCATACCTAATATATCTAAGGTACGTGTCCGAACACCCCTCCAAATCGTGCCTCTCTAGGCATCTTGGAGGTGACCCAAGGATAGTAAATTCTTAATGTCATGAGTTCAAATTCTACTGAACTTGAGCTTGGTCTTGATTTGGTTCATTCGAAACCGTATTTATTTACGATTCCACACAATTTTATAGTTTAAGAGAGATTGGGGCTAGCTATTTTTTGCGTTTTTATGTTTGGGATTCGGTGTATGTGAAAAATCAATACGAGTTGAACGTGTTTGAATAAATCAAGGAAAATTTAAGAATGGGTATAGTTGGAATTTGATCAAAAGAAAGAATATTCTTCTTTTGAGCTCTTAGAAACAGTTGTCATCTGGATCAAAGCCAGCACGGATGGAAGACAGTGACGCTTGTCAGCTTGTGAGCTCTCCCTCTCCTCCTCTTCCGCCATCGCTTCCCCTGGCGCTTGGAAAGGCTGGATACAAACCCATTTTAAATCTTTTTCTTTGAAAGAAAACTATTTTGAAAATAACTAACAAATGGAAAACCATTTATGATTAAAAAAAAAATTATTTTGCGAGAAATTATTTTCTCACATTCTGGTGTTTAGATAATGTCAAATTAATCGATTTCCGATAAAATTTTTTGTAGATTGAAAACAATATATTTAAATTACGAGAAAACGGCTTCCCATTTCATCAAGAAAGAAATCACTTCTCTAAAACTACCAACAAATGAAAAGTAAGAATTTACTTATGTGAGTGAAATAATTTTTGCAAATTAATTTTCTGAAGTCTCGCATGTTTGGTCTACTGAAAATGATCAATAAATGAAAAACTGTTTGCAGTAAAAGAAAATATGCATGCATCAAATTAGGAAAATGGATTCCCTAACTTAAAAAAGAGAAATACTTTTTGGAAAGTAGTTTATCTAGAAAAGAATTCCAATAGAAAATATTTTTCTTTCATCGCTAAGTTCTCTAACAAAGCAAATACACACTAACTGTTAAGTATATTTCCTCCTCGGCGGCTTGATGAC
Organism: Eucalyptus grandis; assembly: GCF_016545825.1. Taxonomy (NCBI): domain Eukaryota; kingdom Viridiplantae; phylum Streptophyta; class Magnoliopsida; order Myrtales; family Myrtaceae; genus Eucalyptus; species Eucalyptus grandis. The sequence goes on along the minus strand of NC_052617.1, from coordinate 37,681,327 downwards.
TATTGAACTTAGTCGATTCATATTACGATTATTAAAGATGGCTAATAAATGTGTAGCTAGTTATGGAACGTCAACTTTCAAATATAGTCTTGAAAGGGGGAGGTTGGGGGTTCAAATCCCCATCTTCTCAGGGGGAATTAGGGTGGAGACGATTTCATTTCAATAGTGGGTTTCGACTCCCACGCCCTGCAAGGAGGTAAGGGCAAAAGTCTGAGAGTAAGTGTTAGAATAGGACTAGAGTAGGACCGACAAAAAAAAAAAATTACCTTAGGCTTAGGTCCTCTTCAGCCTTGCTGAATCATTTACATGTAGAGATGATTGGTTTCAAGGTGCGTAGGTTTCGGAATTGAAACCTAAAATCTACCCTATTATAATTGGTTCCTAGTTTTTTTATCTCAGAATCTATCATTTTACTTGAAACAGGTTATGTTTTTGAACTTATCCTGTTTTTCCAATTCGGTTACAGAGTATACCTGAAAACATATATATATATATATATATATATATATATATATATATATGTATGTATGCATGTATGTATGTATGTATGTATTGTGTTTTTTTTTTTTCCAAGACATTTGACGTATACTATCCAATCATCCACGTTTGCTCTTTTGGAGCGTAGTTAGATATTGGAAATATAGAGTGGATAGATTAAGGGTCTATTCGTTTTGCGGAAAATGGGTCATTTTCGAAAAATATTTTCCCATAAATGATTTTTTAGGAAAATGACAATATTTTTTGGTGTTCGATTAAAACCTTAAAATATTTCGGAAAATATTTTCCGTTGTTTGATAAGGAAAATATTTTCTAAGACTTCACCACTTAGACATGCATCACTTACCGACTTATAAATCTATAAAATATGAACTTGTCTTTAAATTTAGGCAAATTTACTTCATATTTTTGTTCCCTCAGTGTCGCCAAATGCTCTACTTTAAAAAAAAAAATATTTGTATGAATTTTGAAAAGAAGCAAAAGAGAAAAGAAGTAAAACATGTACAACTTTCATAAGAATCTTCTAGTTGAGTAGCTTGTTTTCCTCCTATCTTTTTTTTTTTTTTTTTTGTTAGGAACCGCCGAACAGCTGGCGGCCGGTAGCGTAAACCCAAGGTGGGTCCCCTGTTCTTTTTGTATTCTAATAAACAAAAGAAAAAACAAGCAAAGCATGTAGAGCCATTTGTTTAAGTAATGTACAACTGCAAGTAGAATAGATAAAGAAAATGATAAGAAAGAGTGCAGAGCGCAAGCTTGAGATCGACGAGCTTACCCAAGAATAAAAGAAAAAAAGAAAAAGGAAATTAAAAAAAAAAAAAATTAAAAAATAATTCGAACAAAAAAATAAAAGAAGAAAAAAAGAAGGGGAGAATGAAGTGAAGTTTGTAGAGGTGTGAGATAAGAGAAATCAAGCGAACGCCGGAAAATTCGAAAAATATTATTTCAGAAATTATTTTCCGCGAAATAAACGGAGTCCAAAAGAGTGAAAAAAATTGGATTAATCTTGTTCATTATGGTTATTAAACTTTTAGTGTACGTTCAATTTAATCCCTGCACTTTATGAAAATATTCAAAATCGTTCATAAACTTGATTTAACGAAAAGTCAATATTTGAGTATTTTTATATAATTGAACAAGTACTAAAAGTCAAAGAATCACATTTGAACAAATTAAAGATCATGAGCCATATTGTGCATTTTGGATAAAGTTTACGGATCACAATGAACAGATTAAAAATTGAGAGACCACACTATACATTGAGTTAAAAGTCGGGGACCATTAATATCATTATCTCCAATTTTTTACTATGATTTTTTTTTTTTTTTTTTTTTGTGGGTGTTTTTGCGGGAGCAAGGAAAAATTGATTCGGAAGCGCGCGAGACCAGAGAAGGAGAGGCGAATTCCCGGACGCCGATATTCAACGGCAGCGAGGGCGGAGAAATATAAATAGAATTCCCCCATCGAATCCGGCGCCCTCCCTCCTTCACCTGTCTCCCCACTGTCATCATGCGCGCCACCTGCCCCTCCCCCTCCTCCTCCTCAGCCTCCTCCTCCTCCTCCTCCTCCTCGCGCCTCGCTTCCTCTCTCTCTCTCCTTCCTTCCTGCCTTCCTACCCCTCTCTCCCTTTCTCTCTCTAGAAATGCGCGATGCTGATGTGATGCTCTTCAGTCCTTCCATCCTAGCCGTAGTTGGTGCTTATATCTACGGAGGCCCCCCACTCCCCTTGCTCCGCCTCTTCTTCTCCGGTGGCCGCGGCGAAGAGCGCCACTGAACCAGGCTCTCCTCCTCCTCCTCCCCGCCGCTTGCTCCGGCCCGTCCCGTCTCGGCTGATCGTACAGAGCTCTCTTCTTCTGGTGAAGCGTTGTTTCGATAATGCCGTCCGTTACGAAACTGGACCTCCTCTGTTTTTTTTTTTTTTGGGAGTTCAGGTTCGACTGGAAGATGGCCTGTCGTGTGCCGTCTATGATTGATTTCGGAGCTGATTTTGACTCGTCGTCTTCTGTCGCAGCATTGACGTTCGTGCGTTCGCGCTTTAGAGGTTGCTGCAGCAGAGGCCAATTCGTCGTGCTCGCTGTTCCTCTGGAGGACGTGCATGTGAGATTTTTTTCTTCTTTTTTTTTTTTTTAACTTTTGGTCGATTCCACGGCAATAGAGAATGGAGGCAGCCGCTTGTGGACCGGCTCTGCAATTCCCTCCGCCCGTGCGTTTGAAAGGGAACGGAGGCAGGCAGAGGGACCGCCTGCCGTCGCCGCGCCGGAGCAATCTCCGCCTCGTGACCATCCGTGACTCCCGGAGGAAACCGGAGTTCCTCAGGCAGAGGAAGCCGCCCGTGGGTCTACTACAATCTCGCGAGTGTTCGCAAGGTAGGCGACGACCTTTCTCTTGTGCTGCATTCGTGTGATGCGGTGCGGCGCGCTGCTGCATGTGCATCTTTGCCATGGCTTGAATTGTGTCGAGTGAAATTTCCCATCTTTCGTTTCGTATGAGAGGAAGAGCGCGTCCTTGTTGCTAATTTGACTGAACTGTCAAGTCATTTGGATCGTTGCGCGATCGCTGTGATTATGTTTCTATCCGTATCATGACTGTGTTTAATTACCTTGGGTGAATACATATCTTGCAACCTAATCCGGGTCAACCCACCGTAAACACTCTGTCGTTATTCCCTCTCCGGCTCTGAAGATTGACACGCTCGAACCTTCATTGATCTCTCTTGAAGGTTTCCAGTTCCGTGGATTGTATTAGCTAATCCGACTTGAGAGCCATACCCGCTGTGCCGGCGATTGTCTAGACCTTTCTGAACCCATGGTTTTTTTCTTCGTCGTAGAAAAAGAAACAGAGAAGGACTGCTGGAAGTGGACATCCACGTTCGCTTTTCGTTTGGGTGATTTTCATTTTTCCCAACTGCTTCAAAGTAAAAGAATTTGCAAAGGATATCGTGTTCTTTAAAACAGTTGATATGGATAAATACATCTCCACATCTGCGATATGTATGGAATGACTTGGTCTATCATGAAAAGCGATTCTCTTACATTGCTTCATGATAAGACATTAATATATCCGCTTTAGATACTAGTTGATAAGCAAGTATGTATCAGGCAATGCTGTCTCGAAATACCTCGAGCCTCTGAGATTGTAAATAATTATTTTTTTCCTGTCAGAATTGTATATCTTCAGCTAAGTCTTTTATTCACCGAGGGGAAGTTACCTCCAATTTAATTTTGACCTTTTTCACTTCAACCTTTCCTAGTGGTCCCGGCTCTGGAAGCAGGATGTTTGCGTGCTTCTTCGAATGGAAATTGGTTGCTCAAGGTATGCATACTTATTTTTTTTAATTTTTTTTATGGGAAACATTATTTGTTGGAATTACCTATAATGGTTGATTGAAAATGTTTTAAAGTGTGTAAGAATGGATTTTAATTCATATGAAATCCTATTGCAATATGTTTTTCAAGTAGGATGTTCTGGTGTATTTTACAGACGAAAGCCCAAGAAGTGAGCTCGTGCTTGGATGGCCGCTCCATTTTCCTTGTCGGTTTGTTCTCTTGCTAAAATTCTCTATAAGATGACATAGCTTTTTATTTTGTGTTAAAAATCGCGTGCAATATTTGACTTAGGGATGATGGGCTCTGGAAAGACAACGGTCGGAAAGATTTTGTCTGAAGCGTTAGGATATACTTTTGTTGACAGGTCAGAGTGCTTACTTGATCTTGTGCTTAGGAACATTGGTAGATTTGATTAATTTGACAACCTTCTTGGAAAAGGCATTGTTACTATTGATTGCTGGAAGTCTGCTCTTTATATCATGTTTGTCTCTCTTGTTGGTTATTTTCTAGTCGGAAGTGCATCCTTTTAGATTTTCTCAGTAATTGTTATGAGATAAGGATGTAACTTCCATACGAAGAACTGGGATCAAAAGCAGCCAGATGCAAATTATGCCACTCAGATTTTGTAATTAACCTTCGTTTTTCTATCATTCTATGAAATATAACGTCACTTACAAGACATCATATGCTGAGACCACAAACTAGTTGTGGTGTTGGTACTTGATCTTTGTATAGAGTCATTCTCCAAGTTTTCTCATGCATGTCATTTACCTAGCTCTTGGATGTGGTCCATACAACTGATTTTAGTGTTCAAAATATATGCTCTTAGATTCTCACTTACAGTTCCTCTCGTTGGTTCATTAATTCTTCTTGTGGAATGCAGTGACAAATACGTGGAGCAGGCTATTGGCCAAGATTCTGTCACTCAAATTTTAAACAACGTGGGGAGTGTATCTTCAGAGATTATGAGGTGTGTCGGATTATCTTGTTGCTTATTCCCTAGTTCATAACTTTATGCTCTCAATCCACCCTTATTGCATTTCCATCGAACTGTTGTCATTGGCTTAAACACACGTGAGATCTTTAGCTTACTTTAACTCCCTTGGTAGCTCAACATCCTTTGCATGGTTATTTCAGAAGTGACACTGTAGGTTTATACTGAAATCCATAATTTAAGATATCTGTCTCCTGTCATCTAATTTGAATATGAATCTCTTGGTTTCCATCTATGTTTTCTGGTTAACATAGTGTCTCATTGACATTCTTTTCTCCATCTTAATTGGGGATCTCACCTTATATTTTGCATGAAGTTGATTATAGAGTACTTAAGTTGACTTCTATACTTGGTTATTTTTCATTTTGACTAAGTCTTAGCTCGATCACAATCTGTTTACCTTGGAAATGCCTAAATGTGGTCTGTCATGGGGTCCTCTACATGCTTTTTCTAATCCGTTAGCATTTTCCTATTTCACTTGTTTATAGGATCAGCCCATATCAGATGTGGAAAGTGATTCATTACATGCTCTGGCATCACTAACTATGGTTACTTTTTTAAACGGGAGATTTCCCCTTTGCCCCCTAACTATAGGAAGTGGCATTTAGAGTCTTAATTTTTCAAAAGCATGATGTACAACCGCCATGTTAAGATTTTCTCAAAGGAAAACAGTTGTTATATTATAAAGGAAGAGAAAGAGTGTACATGCTTTGCTAATCTGTTAGCATTTTACTGTTTCACTTGTTTATAGTCTATATCAGATGTGGAAAGGGATTCATTACATGCTCCGGCATCATGAACTATGGTTACATTTTTAAACGGGAGATTTCTCCTTTGCCCCCCAACTATGGGAAGAGGCATTTAGAGTCGTAGTTTTTCAAAAGCATGATGTACAACCATCATTTTAAGATTTTCTCACAGGAAAACAGTTGTTGTATTATAAAGGAAGAGAAAGAGTGTCCACTGTTTTATTTAAAATAAAAGGAAAAGGAACAAGTAAAGCAAAATAACAATCTGCAATGGAAAGGAAACTTAAGGAATTGGAAGGTTGTGACCTAATATATTTATCTCTGTTTTACTGTCCATAGATAGATCCCTGCCAAATATATTTATCTCTGTTTTACTGTCCATAGATATATCCCTGCAAATCCTTTAGTGAGATCAGACAATACTGTTTGTTTGGCTGGTATTTACCTTCTTACTGTTCTCCATTTCATATGAATTGTGTAATCGTGGACTGATCTTGCACTGTCTTGTTATGGTGTTAGGTTCAAAACTCCAGCAAAGACAGTTTTTGCTGGAGAAAATTATTGTTGAACCTTTCCATTCATGTATTTTAAGTGGACAGCTCATGGTGTGAAGGAAAGTTTTAGGTTAGATGCTGAAATCTTAAACTTCAGGCAAGACTAGTATGGAATTCTATAGTACAAATTGGAGAGATAGTTGGTGCACTTAGTGAGCTTTTTTATGTAAGTAATTTGAATGTTGTTCTAGCAAGGTTTACTTGATTGCTAGAGGGGCACATGGTGACACTTCCACAAACTCTGGGAGTACTTTGAGATACTGGTTACAAGTGAGTTAAACTATTATCTCAAATTATGAGAAGCGCAAAAAGAATTTCTGGCTTTTCATAGACATTGTAATTGTAAATTTTACTGTTGACATATTTGTAGTGGAATGGTCTTCTTTGTTCTCATTCCACAAGCAGCTGTATAAGAACAGGCAGTGTTTTCTTGCCTAAATTCCTATATGACTGCTAAAGGTGAGGGGAGGATTCAATCTGATGTTATCACAAATTTTCTATATTACTTCATAAGCTCATTGAATTAGCCCCTTTGTTGTTGTCAAAATATGTAAATAATATACGACGCTATCTAATAGTTTAAGTCTTTGGAATAGTTGACAATAATCCCACAAAAGTTTACATGGTATGAGGGCAGAATATCCTACATTCAAATCTTGCTAGGCCTTCTATTTGCCTCCCTAAGTTTGTATTTCCATGCTTTAGTCTCAGGTCAAAGGCCAACCTGCGTGCTAAAGGGAGTGTTAGAAATTTAAACATCTAACCACTCTTTCATCTCATAGTTGTAACTTTTAGAACAGTTGGCAATAGTCTTTTAATATACCTCAAATATTATCAATCTGATATCAGTTAGTTACCTAACAGTCCCTTTGATATTAGTAATGACTGAATGATTATTATCTTGTCATACAGAGTGATGCATTACGGAAATTGTCTTTCACGCCCCAGCAGGTTGTTGCAACTGGTGGTGGTGCAGTTGTTCGGCCTATCAACTGGTACTTGTGTCTCTACAATGAGAGTGAAACTAGATTTTTTTCTATCTTGCTTGTTCCATTTGCATTTGCACAGATCACAACATGAGCTTGTCCACCCTACTGTAGGAAATATATCAAGCAGGGAGTCAGTGTCTTCTTGGATGTGCCTTTGGATGCCCTGGCTAGGAGAATTGCTGCTGTAGGAACTGCTTCCCGCCCCCTTTTGCACTTTGAATCAGGCGATCCATACACACAGGTGGTTATTCATCTTGCTAGTGTTGTCTTCCTTAATCTAAAATTACTGCATATGCTTGCTTAACTTTTTCTGGCTCTAATTTAATTACTATCTGCGAATTAATCCTAAGCATTATGCCGCACATCTTTTCAGGCTTTTGTTGGACTTTTCACTCTCTCAAAAAAAAGAGCTGAATCATATGCCAGTGCTGATGTTAAAGTTTCCATCCTAGGTACGTCACTGGCATTCATATGTTACCTTATAGTGGATATGCCTTGATCAACATATACACACAATATGGCATTCTTTAGAGGAAAATTGGTTTCATCTTTTTGTTTTTGATACCATTTATGATAGTTGCACAATGGGAACTGCACTGAGAATTCCCTTTCTAGATCATCTGAGCAGAAATACTTAATACTTTGTCATTTGGAAATTCTTTTATCATCTCCACACTGATGGAATGCTCCATTTTGCATTTGCTAGTGCCACAACACTCATTAGATTTGTGAATATGCATTTAAGCCATGAAGCTGAAGCTTGTTAAAAGAATCTTCTTTGTTTTCTTAAATTTGCGGGAATGTCTAAGCTGGAGGAAATTCTTGGTAATCTTTTGACCATAAATGATGCATAACTTTGGAGGAGATACTCTTTCTCAGATCTCGCTGCTAACTTGGGCGTTGAAGACGTTCTTGATGTCACACCAAAAGCTATAGCGATTGAGGTATGGCCTGGTTATCCCTCGTAATGTTTTCACACTTGCAAAGATATCCATGCTTTTAGGTACATATAAACTGTCTGATCTTTCTATGGACCTTTAGTTTACTCTCTGGTGGGTGATTTGAATGGGGAAGGAAACCTGAGATACGGAAAAGCATTTTTTTCAATAAGCCATAGAAACCCTTGTCATAGAATTGGGGTGATCGGTTCCCAGTCCGGTTTCGGTCTAGTTCAATGGAGCCGGCGACCTTTTTTTTTTTTTTTTTTTTTTTTTTTCCACAACTTGATGCCTTATGTCATGAAGAAATTTTTAAAAAAAAGCTGGTCACTTTATTTTTTTAAAAGAAATTTTAAGAACAGAGTACATATAGTCAGTCCAATCTGGTCCATTTCCCCCTCGGAACCGGAAACCGGACTGCCCGGACACCGGTTCCACTTTTATAAATTGAGAACCGGACGGACATTCCCGGAATTGGACCCACCCAGCCAGCTCGGTCCAGTCCGGTCTGGGTGATTCCCAGTTTGGGTGGTCCCTAGTTTGGGCGGTTCGTTCTGCACACCCCTACTCAGAATATCTTATTTCTCTTGCTTTTTTGTCTTGGTTTATTCTCTGTATTTTCTCATGTGCATTCCGACTAGGGTGACTCTCCATAAAATAAAATTGCTGAAGGGTTGCTCCCCAAAATCTATCCAGTTTAACCTTAATGTTGCTGGGTTTTTTAAAAATGTTCTGATTACTGGAGTGCCTGCCAAGTATTTTGAACAACATTCTTCTAAGTGAATACTGTTGGTTGCTTGAGGTCAAATTGTTTCACTCTGGTCACATAGATGTGGTTACAATGAGAAGCTTTTCAACTATCATTTTGGAAATTGAAATGCATGTTTTTTCAATGTTAACCACCCAGATGATGTGTTGACTGCTCTGATAGTACAATTTGTATGATGCTGAGTAAGACAAAACTAGGTCGGCTGTCTTCAATAATCCCAAAGCTGATGGTTCACTAGCCGTAGCAAGGATTTTAGCGGCATAACTGCAGGCTTTCAGAAAATTCAAAGTCTACTGATCTGACCATAACAAGCAGAACTCGAAAAGTCAACTGCGTAAATAGATCAGTCATCTTATAACACCGTCCTCATCTACTTGTCTTCCCATCTATGAAGAACTGGTTATGCAGAGCGTTTTTTAACGCCGATCTTAACTGTTGGCAGGTACTTGTACAAATAGAGAAATTTCTTCAAGGCAACGACGTGTCCAGGCGAATGTTTCCTTAATCGACCATATATGGGTCGTGTATTTTAGCATGTTACACTTCTTTTCTGTTTTTGAACTCTATCTTGCCACTTTCTGCTCCCTAGTTTGAACTGACATTAAGAGAAGTTCTGTTTATTAGGGTTGCACGGGATGTATAGGTAAATGATCCATAATAAGCATATAGTGTTGCTTTAGTGCTTGGACATTTGTCTATTTGATTACGAACATCAAGAGGGCTATACTGGTACACTGTTAATTAATACGAATGGTACTGTCTTGTGGACTAAGCAGAAGGTATGTTCTCTAAGTTCTATTTGTTGCCCGGATACGACGAGATAACTTTTTTGGATTGAAAACAGAGGTGGAGATCAAAAGATGGGTAATACCACGAAGTTGCATTTTTGTACACCCGGCTAAGGAGATGTGAAAAGGGAAGTTAGCACAAGAAGACCACTGATATCGTACAGCTATTATTGGCTTAAGTTTCGATTTCGAAATGCAAAGAAATTCTTCCTACGTAAAAAGAAAAAAAAAGTCATTCTATAAAATAAATAAATAAAAAAGTCATTCTAACGCATAAAACATCCTACGACACACAGGCTGCCACGTCATCCCAAAGTGGGAGAGGGCAAAATTTTAAAACAAAAGGTAAATTTTGTGAATATTACAAAAACTCTCACCATACTAATAATACGTGCTGGAAATGCGAAATTGTATGAGATTGCATGGTAAACCTAGTGATAAAGAAAAAAAGGAAAAAAGATTGTCCAAACCCAGTGATAAAGAAAAGAAGAAAAAAAGATTGTCCACTTATCGGTTTTAGGACAAAATACTGAGAAGGCAAATTAGGCATTTATCCATGACAAGAAATATTAGGAGGGCAACTACCGCTTTGGTGGCCGCGATGGTTTGAGCTTTCTCTCCCTTACAAATGGGAGGAGTTCGAATCCTCTCACGATCGCTTGGGGTCTTAAGTGGGACGTCGGGGGTGGTAAATCCTTCCGTTTACGTGTTCCTCGGAGTTTATTTCTTTGGCTGCATTGTACGGGGTTCTTGGGTTACAAAAAAAAATAATAAAAAAATAAAAAAATACTAGGAGGGCAAATCAGGCATACCCATGACCAGTATCAAAATATCATGAAGACCCTTAGTCAGTTAAGTACTACTATGTACCTCTTTATGCAAGACAGATTCTGTTTTAGTTGATACATAAATAATTGATTCAGGTACTAGTGACCATATAATTTGTAGTGAATTTTTTTTTTCTCATATTGACAACAAATCCCATGGTCCCATTTTAGTATGCCTTTCGAATGGGAATATCACTTATGTCATCAAAATTGGTGTTGTTTACCTTAGTCCCAAAGTTATTCTTAGAAACGTTATTTATATTCCTCATTTAAGTTCAACCTCATATCTGTTTCTAATGCTTGCGGCTGTGAGGACAATTCTTGTTGTGCCATATTCAATTCCCAAAATTGCTTTTTTCAGGACCTTTCGACTGACAAATTGATGGACTTGGATAATGTTGCACAAGGACTATATTTTTGGATAAATTTTCCAAACGATTTTGATTTATCTTCCATTTCTTGGAATAAGGGTGTTTTATGTAATGCCACTATTGATAATAGAATTTTTCTTTCCCATCAACGCTTGGGTCATAGTACTTCTTTTCCTCCTCTAATTGTCCCATATGTCCTTTGGCAAAATAGTCACGGATGTCATTCCCAATTAGTAAATCTTGAGCTACTAGTGCTTTTTCATTAATACATGTTGATATATGAGGTCTCTATCATACTCCACATCGTGAAATAGCTCATTTCTTTCTCACCATTATGGATGACTATACTCGTGCCACATGGGTTTTCCTCATGCAAACAAAGAGCCAAACCTTTTCCCATTTGTCAAATTTTTTCAGCCTAATCAAAAATCAATTTGACAAATCTATACAGCTCATTAGTATAGATAACAAACTCGAATTCTTCACTATTGAGTGTAAGTTTTTTTTTTCTTTTCTCATGGCATTATTCATGAAAGTTCTTGCACTTACACTCCTCAGCAAAATGGGATTGTTGAAAAAGCACCGTCATCTCTTAGAAGTAGCTCGGCCCTTAAGTACCAAGCATTAATTCCTGAAACTTTTTGGAGAGATTGTATGGTCACAGCAACCTATCTAATCAATCGCATGCCAACTAGAGTAATTGAAGGTCGAACTCCTTTTGAGATGCTGTTTGGAAAATGACTAGATATTTGATTTTGGCTGTTTATGCTATGCAACTATTGTGGGTCTTGAAAAATGGGTCCATGTGCCATACAATGCATTTTTATGGGATATCCTGCTTTACGGAAATGTTATAGGGTCACAGAGATTTCTATAGGTTGGTTCTTGAAAAGCAGAGATGTTGTTTTCCACAAAAATATTTCCCTTTCAAGACATGGCATCCATTTCGCCTAATTTAGTATCAGATCATTGGGCATTCTCATTAGAGAAAGATTTATATTTGAATCCATAATATATTTTTGCTACACCAAATCCTGAATATTCTCTACCGACAACGCATAATTCTGAGTCTCCCATGTTGTCATCTGAGGAGAAAATGACACCTGCTTCACCTACTTCTTTAGTAGCATCTCCACAGTAAATTTCTGTTGAATCTTCATTACCTGTTCATGGAGAAACACTTGTTGAGCAACCTTGATGTGCTGGCCGTCGTGTCCGCCAGCCAACACAGACCAAAGACTACATATGCCCCACATTGAATTCTCCAGGTACACATTATCTAGTGTCCTCTTATGTCTTATATAGTTGATTATCACTAGAGCACATGTGTTGAATTAATCACATATGAGAGGAACAAGAACCTTCTTCCTATCATGAAGCAACTCGTGATCCACATTGGCAACAAGCTGTGGAGGCTGAGCTAAATGCACTCATAGAGAATCACACTTGGGATGTCGTTTTGTTACCTCCACATTAGAAACCAAAAGGTTGCAAATGGGCGTTAAAGATTAAAAATCGAGGAGATGGTTCTATTGAGCGCTACAAGGCTCGATTGGTAGCTAAAGGCTTCACACAAAGAGATGGATTCAATTATCATGAGACATTCTCTCCGGTTGCCAAAGAGGTAACCATTTGTTCTTTTCTATCTATTGCCGCACTTCGTAATTGGCCCCTGCATCAGATGGACATCCACAATGCTTTCCTTCATGGGGATCTCGACAAAGAAATCTATATGGATCTCTCACAATGTTTACATAGACATGGGGAGTCTCAAGTCTGTCGTCTCTGCAAATTCTTTTATGGACTAAAACAGGCTTCTTGTTAGTGGTATGCCAAGTTTACCATAACACTCACAGATGTAGGTTTTTGACATTCTAAGCATGACTATCCTCTATTTACGTGGACCAGAGGTACATCATCAATTTATTTGTTAATGTATGTTGATGATATACTTATCATGGGGAATGATGAATATGTTGTCAAAGAGTTCAAAGAATATTTGTATTCCACCTTTCATATTAAGGATTTGGGATCTCCCAAATATTTTATTGGCATTGAGATTGCTCGGTTAGACAAAGGAATTTGCTTTAGGTAGCGAAAATTCGTTTTGGAGATTATATCAGAAGCAGGATTATCAGGTTGTAAGCCAGCCATTGTTCCGATAGAACAAAACATCAAATTGACAACGCATGAATATAATGCAGAATCGTCATCATCATCTTCCAATAATTCATTGCTTAAGGATCCATCAGTCTACCAGAGACTTGTCGGAAAATTGATTTATCTCACCATGATGAAACCTGATATATGTTATACGATACAAATACTCAGCCAATTTATGCACAACCCAAAACAGTCGCATATGAATGTAGCGTTAAAGGTTGTGAAGTATTTGAAAGGATGTCCAAGTCTTGAAATACTTTTATCTCGTGATTGTGACATGAAGATGACAGCTTATTGCAACACAGACTATGCCACTTGTCCAATGACTCGAAGATCTGTCATTGGTTTTTGCATTAAATTAGGAAGATCCTTGATTTCATGGAAGACAAAGAAACAATTTCGCTATCATCAGGTGAATGAGAATATTGAACTATGGCGAAGACTGTTTGTGAAATAGTTTGGGTTTGAGGATTACTTTTTGATTTTGGAATACAAGTAGATGGACCGACTATATTGTTTTGCGACAATGATGCTGTACTTAAACTTGCAGCAAATCCAGTTTTTCACAAGAGGACAAAGCATATAGAAGTTGACTGTCATTTCACCACGGATAAAATCCAAGAAGGAATAGTTGCAACAAAAGGAATTGGAACTATTAAACAACCTACAGATATCTTCACCGAACCATTATGTCAAAGACAATACACATATCTTTTGAACAAGCTTGGTGTCTTTGATATACACAAGCCATTAGCTTGAGGAGGAGTGTTGAAGATATGATTTAGTGTGCCTTGAAGATGTGATTTGATTCCACGGATGATTGTATTAGATTGATAGGTTAATTGATTCAATTTATTTAAATAGGAAAATAGTATCACATATATTATTTCCTATATTGTACACTCTTGTATTACATATACCTTTTGGCATGTGAATGAAATACACAAAGAAAATTCCTCAAAATTCTTCCTTTCTATCATTTTTCTCTTCTTCTTCATTATTGGTCGTCGGCCATGGCGATGGCTAGCGATCAACTGGGCAAGGTTCCACGACCTTGTTGGAGCCTAGCCAAGGCAAGGCAAGGCTTGGTGAGGCCGAGCCTTGTCGCCAGGCTAGATTTGGCGCCCTTGGCGGTGAGGCGTGAGACTTGGCCTAGGCTAGATTTGGCGCCCTTTCTTTATCGGGAGAGGCTTGAGCGAAATATTTGCGGGACCTCGCTCGAATTGGTACACTTGTCATCGGCCATTTTTTTGACCGTGGCCAACGACCCGTCTAGAGAAGAAAGAGAGAGGTGGGAAAAAAAAAAAAAAATAATAAAAATTTATGTATTGAAAAATTAAAAGAAATTCTAATTCAAAAAAGAATTTGAGATTTTAACTAATGATTTCTTTATCGGGAGTAGAAATTTTGGACGGTTACCAAATGCCTTTAAATATTTTGAAATTCATCTAGGGAACAAAATAAAAAAGAATCATTTTTAAGCTTTTAAGCATAAATTGTTTTCACGAGCAGAATAATTACCAAATACATCCTAGTGTCTCCATAACACTTCAAACACATTTATAAGGAAATAGGTGATGTTCAAAGTATTGATTGTGCAAATAACATCGATAGTCAATATTTTATTTGTATGTTTTCTTACTATATATTATTTGTCTGTTCGACAAGAGCTTTAGAGTAGTTTTTAACAAATTGCATTTCCAAATTTAGTAAAAGCCTAGCATTTCACCAGTTCTAGAACTAAATTTTCAGGCCCAAATAATCAAATTCGTGCAAGTGTACAGTTTGCATCTTCTGTTCCTACTTGAGGTTCTGAGAATGAATAACAATCGTGAGACAGCGTCAATGGGATGAGCGGCCAGTTGATTTGTCGCAAATTACTCAACAAACATTATTCTTTCATTTCAGAGAGTGAACATGATTATTCAGATTCAATTAGTTAGGGTGCATATGGTTGAACTTTTGGGGAATTTTTTTTTGGAAAAATGCAAAAGACTTTAAGTTAGAAGGATTTTCCAAAATGTAAATTGTGTTTATTAAATTGTAATTTGAAAGTTCATTATGAAATATTTTGAGTAAAATAATGTTTGGAGATGTTATATTTATAAAGGGATTTTGTGATTAAAAAAAGAAAAAAATTATCAAAAGAAAAATAAAAAGTTGGCGGCAAGGGCCGCAGGCCTCAAGCAAAGATGATTGGCGAGGGCCGCCTGGTGTGACCTCTAACGACCCCCGACAGCCCTTCATGGAGGTCACGTGACCTAGATCTGGGTCTGCCGAAGGTCACACGACCTTGCCACGACCCTGATATGGGTCACACCTGAGGTTTCACAACCTCCCACAATAGATTTGGTCTCAGCGAGGTCTCGCAACCTCAAGTGGCCCTTCATGGGGGTTGCGTGACCCAAAGCTAGGTCGCGTCTGGGTTGTGTGACTAGCCGATGACGGTCACCATAGTTGTGACCTCGCCGGCCTCTCTCTAGCCTGTCGCCGACTAGCCACATAACCACACCACTAGAGAAGAAGATGAACAGTAACCCGTTGGGGCTTTCAAAAATGCCGAAAGTTCAAAGCAACTTAAGACCTATTTTAGGCTTTCACCATTTCAAAGACTAGCATTCTCTCAATGTGGATTTCAAAAATTTTATCAAATATTCAATATTTGGCCAAATGGACTTTGGACGCTCAAAGTCCCTTCCCAAAGCAGATCCCAAATGTACGTACCTTAAGAAGGGAACAGGGTTGGGTTCTAAAGAAGTCTGCTGTTTTGGCTTCCAGGGGAACGCCCAATTAATTGGCAAAGCATCCTACAAGTAGTCCACATAATGCCGGGTGGCCCGCTTTGTAGTTGAATGCACTTACCAGATATACAAATTTAGGAGGAATAACATTCTCTGCTGAACCAGACCATGATTTCTCGACCGTGAAACCGTCGTGCATTTTGCCAGAAATTCGCAAAAGACAATTCGTTCCGATTTTAACGCGGAAGACGAATCTAGTCAGCATATTTGTAGTTCAGTTTTGATTTGCTAGATTTATGCAGTCCTTGTCATCCTTGCATTTGAATCAGTCATGCCAAAGGCTTTCTTGGATGTCAATCGAGAAACGTCAATGCACGAATGTTAAATAACTTTTTCGGGAGAGATCGAGAGCCAACAGACTGAATTTGATCAATACTCGACCCCCTGAAGTGCTTCCAACTCCTCCATGATTGCCAATAATAAAATTTACCCACGCTAGCTTAACCCGTACAGCGCATGCTATGGGCTGTCCATCTCCAATGACATAAATTGGAAGGGAAATACCTATTTCCACCTAAAAAGACAAATTAGTGCATGATTTGTCTGGTGATCAAAAGTCAAATAGGCGAAGTTTCACCGACTTCAAGCATCAACGTTCGCACACAGGAAGAAATTTATGATGAGGTTGACAACAGACAGAAAAGTCAGAGAGAGGGGGAGATTCTTCAATTGCAAAGGAGGGGTTGTTCTGGCGTTCGAATTATTCTGATTGTGCTCAACTTGTCGATCCGCCATTCTAATCGGAAGTGTTACTTTATTGGTCTATTGAAATACCGGTGAACAGAACCAAAGGAGATGGGCATTTGAACAGTGGCTACCTCTTTGACAATATTTTTTTGCTTGTATCATAAGAAGATCCTGCGAATAGTCCTCGCAATACCCCTGGACAATAATCTCCCTGCTAAATCACTTGGTAGATTTAGTAACCGCTGTTGCGCTTCTGGAGGGAGCTGTCAACATTTTTCACATGTAGCAGCAGGTAAGCACATTGACACTCCATATGTTGATAAAGATGCATCGGAAATTCAATAAAACGGTAAACAGGAACAGAGACATTTTGCCCTTCACTCGTTCATGGCCAAAATACTAAAGCTGTTCACCTTGCACCAGTTGATAAAGATGTGATTTGTAGGACAAAATTCTGCATTCTCCAAAGTGTATGCATTACGTAATTCATGATAGAAATGCATTATCACAAGACAGCCTTGACATCTTATCTTTCAAATTAATTGGCATGTGATACATGCTTACATACGAAACGAAAAGGCACAGAAACTCCTAATGGACCATGTACTATCATCAACAACCAATACAAAGACCACACAGCTTACCTATCCAAAGAGAACAAAAACAAGAATCTATAGCCGCGATTACCGGATGATGGTGCAAGATCAAATTAGTAATAATTGCAGAAATTTGATCTGACTTTTATGAGCAAATCACAACTACTGCTGACAGCAAAACATAATAAAACATGAGATGTAAAAGAAATGGAAGTTTAAAAAGTTTTCTATTGCTCTAAAATCCACCGCCATTCTATTCTGCCATTCCATTCTGCGCGAAGGTAACCTGTACTTTCATACAGCATACTTTTCCTAAACGAATGGTCTTTCCGTAACTCACTTCTGATGCCTGTACCGATATGATTAGTAGCTATTAGGCAATTAATGCAATGCTTGTCATGAAAAAGCCAATGACTTTCACACTCCTGAAGGGGAAGAGAAGTCCTTTTTGATGTCCAAGGGTATCGAGGTAGAAGCCCAAATCAATGCTTACTATTCCTTAACCCTAATCTGAATGGGTGATTGCGAACTAATAGTAGGTAAATTCAAATAGGGAACTGTATGGATTCAATGAAGAGCACATGTAGTTACATAAGCATGTCTGCTCCAAATGCCCATTTCTCACCTCAGAAATAACAGAAAGGAGTGGGAGAATTTCTTGCAAAGAAGAAATCTGATCCAGTGCTAATGATGCTTCCTCCAAGTATCTCTTGTCAACCTTGGTTCCGGATTCTCCATTAAGCCCCTACAAGATGAAAACCCATTAAGAGAGAGGTTTTATTTTGTTCAACTAACAAAAGAAAGAGAACAAAAAACACTGGTAGGAATTCAAATACAAGGTTCAGATAACTTTCTTGTCAACTTTTATGCACATTAAGAATGTTCTGAACCTTTTAACTTCCAACATTACTGCAGCAAAAATTAGATATTATGCCCAACACATGAACTGCTCGTCGATATTTAGTTGCAGACAAAGAGATAAAGTAGTAACATTTGTTAATATTTAGTTCCTGACCAATCAGATAATGGATACTTCTCTGCTCACTAAAAATCATCGAATTTCACTGTCAATTCCAGTATAGACTGTAGAATGTGTAAGCATTTACCTGACTCAAGTTTTCATTACTTGGAAATCCCAACAACAACAGCAAAAGACGGCGAAATGTTTTCAAATTTGTTATGTCTTCATCAGTCAAAGCGGAGAAGGAAAATGATGTGCCAAATGGTATGTATGATACTGCTGCAGAAGTTAAAGAATCAATGGTAGCTAGACCAAGTGCATCCACGCCCTGCACTCAACCACTAGTATATTAGGCAGTGTGGCATTTGATTCACTATTATATGCTACCAAATAATTCTATCTAATCACCATCATCATCATCATCATCATCAATAATTAATTAACATTTATTTCTCAGCTTCCAGAGAGGCATTTCGTTGAAAGGCAACTCCAATTCATCCAGCTGTTTCTAGATATAAACTGTCTAGAAGGGGAGAAGCAAAACATGACAATAAAGTGGTCTAAGCCTTTTATGCTCCTCACAACAGGATAAATCTCTTGAAGAACAGAAGATAAAGTTATGAGACAAGTGTAGCTATAATTTTTGCTGGGCCAGTTAAAGGGCAACATGCCCTATGGCAATTATTCATATCTCCCCTTTTTTTCTGCTAGAAATCCCCCTTTTGAATATCATAGAAGCAAATCATTGTACATAATGAATGTGTTTGTTTATGAGGTATACATGAACACAAAATAATGTACCTACACAATGTAAGATAAGAGTCCTTACAAACTTTATGTCTCCTTACAATATTTGTCCTTACTTGATACAAGTCAAAAATTTGTGGTAGATTCATAGAAGTTACGTATTCCCAGTAATAAATATTGAATAATTTGGTTCAACAAATTTTTCAATGAACTATGTAGAATTACACCAACAGATGTACTTGACTTTTCATTTTGGGAACAACTTGGTTTTTAATCAGAACAAAGAGACAGAGCAATGACATTGGCCACATCCATCAAACTTGATGAGCTGAGAATTTATGTGGAGTGTTTAAGCTCTATTTTGATGAATGAGAATGAAAAAAAGTTAAAGAAATTTTTTAAGCACGTGAGATGAAGAAAATGCGAGTACCCAAAAAAAAAAAAAAAAATTATTTAAGATGGTTCACCTTTGGCTACATAAGGTTCACAAAAAAGTTCAATGGAGAGAACCTGTGCCTAAAGAAAGGAATAAAGAAAGCTCTTGAAGGTAGATTTTAAGAATCTAAAAAGACGAAAACAAGGATGTGTCTCAAAACTAAGCTCGGCCCCTCCCAGCAGCATTCGATAGGACAAAACATAATCATGCTACTAAAGCAATTCTGTGTTAAAACTGAGCATAAAAACAGCATGCTCTATCTAGAGCCTAATCATATCGCAATTCTCTTTACAACGAAAAAATACCATTCTGTATCTGAAAAGTTAATCCCAAACTCCAAAAGGATGTCATACTCTAGGCATTGAGTCTCCAGGCCTCATGTCAACTATGAGACCCAGGATCACCTAAATCTTGTAAGTTTTATACCACAAAAAGTTCAAACACTGTCTTCCAGCTGTCTGCTCCGAGAAAAGATGTTACATTTTTGATTTAGATGCAGAATCTACGAATTTTGGATGAGGACTTTAGTATCACTATCAGTTCCATGAACAGTTAAGGTTCGTAAATTAAGTAGAACTAAAACATCATCTTGCTTGTCTTTTCAACATAACAGGAAAAAGGGAAATAGATGACTTAGAAACTAACCTTAGAGAACTCTTCAAGCATTATTTCCCTAACAAAACTACCCTGCCAAATTGATCAAATAAACCAGTTGGAGGAGAATAAATGCTCTTCAGGCCAAAGACAGAGATATGTGATGGAAAACGCTGGATTATACCTTTTCAGTTAATGTAAAAGAGAGAATTTGCTTGACAACCATTCTAGAATCATTTCCTTCTACCTGCCTTTTAATTAAGGCCTTCTCTGTTCTGGCACGAAGAGACTGTGAAACAAGAACATACAAGATATAGACATAAACTGTTAAAGATTGAGAGAAGAGCCAGTTTCAGAATGAAAAATACAATTACTGTAATTTCGGCAGTGATCTCTAAATTATGACCAACTGCCTATTAAATTATCTTACAGTTGCTAGATGTTACACCTCTACAAGTGATAAAGGAAGGCAATGCACAAGACTCAGAGAATATAGGCAAAAGACCTCTAATCAAAACAGAAAGGAGCTGAGGAAAGAGAGGGAAAAGTGCTTGCCTCAGTTAGAAGAGATTCCAGGCGATCGACTCGAAAAGAACCATCCTGCAAGAACGAATTGTTGGCATTAGGATTTCCTCTCACATCACACATACTAGCACCTTCTCATATCCAAATTCCAAGGACAAGTCTTACATAGTTACCTCATAAAGAAGAGCCTGCAAAGAGGACTTCAGCTTGGGTGAGCTGTCAGATAAAACTTTTCTGGCAATCCATGGGTAAGTGCTGCCCAAAACTTTATAATCTGGGTTGAGGCCAATTGCAATTCCCTCCAATACAGCAAGGCTGGAAGAAGCAAATTATGCAGAGAATTCGCACAGTTGTTAATCTTAACAACACAAGTAGTCAAATGGAAGCATCTTCAATTCTCGCAAAAGTCTAACCATGCAGGAAACCAGACAAAAGATTCCACCACCATTGCATGATTACCTTCTGATGACAAGAGAAAAGTATGAAGGTATTTGAAACTTGAATTTGTACCTGTCATGAATGATAAATTGAAGGACATCAGTCTCATTTAGAAACTTCACAACTAAGTACAAAAAATTTACATGCATGAGATGATAAATTTCCTATCAATCTAACTGCTTCTTAATTCTTGTTGGCATAGATGTGAAAGTAAAAGATAAGCTATGATGATCTTCAAGGAAATTATACAGCACCAGATTATCGATTGTTCCAGCATCTAATTTGTTAAACATGTGAAATGTGCACTGACACCATAACATTTAGAAGACGAGGATAAGCAGCTGGTCATGAACAGAAGAATCATTCAAGAAATGGTCTCAGCTTCTAAAGTGTGAAGTACCATGAATAATTGACCTCCTCTACAACTCCTCTGTATATGATGGTAAAGCATGGTATATGATGTCAAATGGTTAATGCTATCCTTGTTTCTCTCACAATTTTTTTTTTCCAACGTTCTCCTGAATTGATTCCAGATATGATCCATCCTTCATGATAGTCATCTAAAATGAATAGGTCTTGGCATAATCTATATTTCAAACCCTATCCTTTTTTCTAAGATTCCTCCACCACTGAATTTAGTGGCCCCAAATCTCTGATACACTACTACACCTGTCAACCGGAATGTGTATGTGAGATGAAAATCTCAGTTCTAACTCAAGGTGGTGGGAATGAGCTTACATGGTGGTTCCGAGGTTCCCCAAGAGGTCACCAAAACTTACGTTGCGGACTCCCCTAGCAACAGCATTTTGGAAAACACCTAGAAAGAAGTGAATATGAGAGTGAATAAAATGGATCTCTCCAAGTGGAAAATCACGACGTCTCACCTGTTAAGGCATTTGTGACAGCTTCCTTGTCTGCAGTAGGTGGAAGAAGCCTGTGAATGTTGTAATTGTACATCCCCAGAATTTAAGAAGGTTAGACAAACTACTATATGAGAAATTGAAGAGGAAAGCAATAGTTATTCTTGTCTTGGTAGGGAAGAGGTAATGCTAATCATACCCAAGAGTAACAAAGTCCTTGCTTAGTGCAACAAAATCACGATTTACAAGATGGAGACAGGCTTCAATAAATCCATCACGTAATTCCTGTTCAAATTCACCCATCATACCGAAATCTGGTTGGAAAAAAATATTAAATTCCACTCAGTCAATTGAAAACAAACAATGCACATATATGTTTTGAGATTAACCCACATTTTTCACATTTGGCAGAGATTATTGCATAATTTAGTGACAAACATAATGATGATGTTATGAATCTCCTGAGAAATAGATCAATCGAAGGCATATATGGTAGCTACCAAAAAACAACACAATTAAGTGATGCATGATGTTGCCAATGCAAACAAAGCCATTAAAGTTACGAAAAATTAGCCCCGGCATGTTCACAAGAATGACTCTCATGAAAAAATTGGTAACTACTCATTCTCTTATACCTCCTATCTTACCATTTTTTTTTTTTTTTTTTTTGTGAATAAGCCTAATCCACCAAAATTTTATATAATAACCTCATACATTTCATTTTATAGCCAGGGTAATACATGCAAAAGATTATCGATTGGCATTATATATTGTTCAAAGCATATACCTAAATAAGCTAGTTTCCCATCATATGTCCGAAAAAGATTGCCAGGGTGGGGATCAGCATGGTAGAACCCATATTCCAAAAGTTGATTGAATGAGCAGTAAACTCCAACCTGTTAAAAACATGAAAATGTCCCATTAGTATTAAGCCCAAGACCTCAAGTAGTGTAAATCACTCATCGTCAAACAATATCAACACTTTTGTAGTTAAAGAAGTGACCTCAACTAAGTAGAGATCCTTAACTTCAGACAACTTTTGTCCCTGCAACAGGCGAAGGATGAAAACAAAAGCATAAGCAAACTAAAGAAGAAAACCTGCCATGTTCAAATGAAAGATCTTATAAAGGACTTCTGCAAAGCTCAAGCAACTCCAGTGACTGTCGACTTTGTTGAGAGTATTTGGCCAATGGGAGCATATTTGTCAACTTCATTTATTATTTTATATATGGTGGCACTAAGGGTGATATTATAATTGTGGCCTCTTGGCTTTATCATAAATAAATAGCTTGGGGTCACATCTGACCTAACCAAGCCTTCAATTCAGTTTTTTTATCTCTCAACAAATTTCCCACTTATGTTGATCAATAAATAATAAAGAATGTGCCAGACCAAAATAAATAAATAAAAAAGAATGTGAAAGTTCTACTTTATATTAACCAATGAGGCAGTATTTGCTGTTTGAGGAAGATGTATGTGTAACATTGTTTGTCTCCCCCTCCCGCTTTTTCACTCTCCATGAGATTAGTAGAGACCAACCATAAACACAATAACCTGAGAGATGATTTTTCTGGAATATCCAGGTTGCATTCAAATTATATATTTGAATGGAATTTGGATGCATCCCTCAATAACGGATGAGCAAATTAGCAATGTGTATCTGTTAACAAGATTGGTGGCATGCACATGTGGAAGTGACATACATTACTTACAATGATGCAAACCCAAAGTTTTAAGGGTGCAACAAGGCGTCATCACCACAGGAGAAGTAAACATTAGTCATACATATGTACCCAACTCAAAAACTTGAATGTGTCCATATCTCATCAATAAGATGCGGCCAAAGTAGAAATCATCATAATTAAGGATAAAGCAAGTAAACTTTAACATGACAGTTATATTCTAACAAGAAGATAGCACGGAGTATAAATTCTACCTCTATCCACTCCATTGTCAAGACCCTCCGAGTTGTGTGCTCTACATACATCTCTGGAACTACAACATCCGGCAAACCTCCATAAAGCTGCCTGCCAGAAAATGTAATGGAAAGTCATTAGGTGCCACATTAATAAAAGTCAATAGCAATACATTCAAGAGAGCCACACCAAACCAAGTCTGCTTAAGGAATTTTCAATTTTATGTAACAATATAATTGCACCATCATATCAAAGTAAAATGTATATCAGTCGAATCACTTCATTCACTTAAATTTATATGGTACACTAATATCTGATAAAATGACTTGTGGAAGTATTATATTAGAGGAAATTTAAACAAAAAAGGAATGATGAGTAGGAGCAGGAGAAAGGTATCGTGACATCATTTGGTGCAACAATGGTAAATCATAAGATACTTGCCATTAGAAGATATATAATCCCACAAAGAAGAGCTTAAGAAAATTTAGACTAGACTAATCCTATATCCATGGCTAGATATCCAAGTCGGTAGGATACATATATAATGGTGGGGAAGTAGAATTTCAATGTGGCAGGCCTCTTCGCAACCAGTTACCAACTTAGGCCTCTCCATCAAACTCCCAATTGCTGATAAAAAGTCAACTAAGAATATGCCATGCCCAGGTACAAGTGAGATTTAAAGACATCAACATACAAGTCTTGGACTTGTCTGATATACTATTCAAAAGTCCTTTTGCATGTTAAAACATGAATCTGCGAGGTGATATACTCCAAGGTTACTCTTCAGCTCAACAAAGCAAATTATAAAAACAACTTCTTTGAATAGCAATGAGTGTTGCTCAAACAGGAATCTAAGTCACAAACATATGTCACAAACCCTATTACTCAGGCCTTCAGATATTTAAGTCCAAATCATTGTGCAGATCACTTACCTGAATTTGATTCCATTATTTGCTTCTTTCTGGTAGTCCATCTCCTGCATTTAATGGATTACCTGTATTCAATAAGAAGCTCTAAGAATTTCTCTTGGAGAACCAAAAGAGTTGGGAGCTTAACACATGTAGACTTAGTCATCTACCAGACACAATGAAGGTACCAAAAGCACCATTCAAACGGCCACAGAAAATGGTTCTATTAAAAATTATCACCTTGAGGGAGTTGGTGGGGCTGAGAAACAGCATC
The DNA here is from genome assembly GCF_016545825.1 of Eucalyptus grandis. NCBI lineage: Eukaryota > Viridiplantae > Streptophyta > Magnoliopsida > Myrtales > Myrtaceae > Eucalyptus > Eucalyptus grandis. Next base: position 37,656,621 of record NC_052617.1, on the reverse strand, counting down.
TAACACCTATTTTGGTTCAACAACAAGAGGAACTATTTTTGAGAATGTTGTCTCTATCATTCTGTTTCCAACAGGACAAATTTGCACAAGTCGATTTATTTTTTTCATTTGGTACATTACAGGTGAAGTTATCAAGGCATAAATGCGGATTTAAACTATTCTGGTACTTTTGACATTAATGTCACAACCAGACTGGTAAGAACCAGATTCATGACTGGTCCACATCAACTGGTTCATCTCTCTGTTTTGTTTCTCTAACTTTCCCTTCTTCTCTTGAAATCTGTGCCTATCACTCCTATAGAACCTAAACAGATAAGAGACTACAATACAACCCCCAGCAAGTTCAACTATGATGGTTGGGATATGAAAATATAGTGCCAAAACTAGAGGGAAAAACCAATAAAAAAAAAAAATACAGCAGAGTGTGATCAAAAGTTTAAAAAGAATCCAAGAAAAGTTTACCAATTCAACGACTTTCATCTTTAACATTTGGTCACAACAAAGCACATTATTATGTATCTTGTCATGGGCAACCTTAAACAGCTAATACAATACAACAATTAGAATGAAGCATACCCGAAAAAGACTTGATGCCCACTCATCAACAACTGCCTGCAGGTAACGCATAGTTACTGACCACAAGTATCTCTGTTGGATGCTAAAATGAGTAGTAATGGGATAAATAAATGCTGCTATCCAACAAATTCTCTCATTCAATTCAAGATGTTAAGAAATAAGCTTTACAGTACTGGACCATTTCCAAACAGCTAAGCTTTTAGGTAGGAAAAATACTTGCATGACCTCCTACTAGAGCACCTGTCATAAGTTCGAATCTTACCTAGGTCATAAGGTCATCATAATATGCGTAGATAAGCATTAGAAATGTGCTTGTGTACACTATAAGCCAACAAGTTTTTTGGGACAAATGGTTGCCAGACACAGGCCATCCAATCTAATGTCTGACATGGAAATATCTTAAAAGGAAATAAAACTTTGGTACCTTTCTACAGTTCATGCAAAAAAGAATTCATCCTAGTTAGAGATAGCTCCTTACTGGAAGATCAGTATTTAACTGGCGAACTTTCCTAAGCAGTCCAGCTAAATATCGTAAGATCAAAATGTCCAAGCCAATAGCAGCTTGTACTCCGGGCCGCTGTACCTTCACAGCAACAACCTTTCCACTGTGTCGAAGCCTTGCCTGATAAACCTATGGAGCACAGAGAGAGAGAGAGAGAGAGAGAGAGAGATAGAGATGAGTATGAACATGATTTTATCCTCACAACTAACCTTGCTCGTGTTTTGATTAAAGAAACTGGATGCTCTTAAGAGTACTAGTAATCAGCCACATTAAGGTAAGGTAGTCCAAGATAAATAGAGAGGATACACATTAAGGAAGAAAAATCGATGGTTTTAACAATATGCATCCTAAATGACACCAGATATAAGCAAGTACGAGGGCAAACCTGCCCTAGGGAAGCTGCTGCTACAGGCTCTGGTGAAATCTCCGAAAATAGCTCATCAATGGGAACCTTAAGCTCTTGTTCTATCATGTTGAAAGCAACATTAGTAGAAAATGGAGCTATTCGGTCCTGCAACAGAGATAGTTCATCCAGGTACGAAGGAGGAATCAGATCCTGCAAAGAGGACATTAAGATATGAGCACTTAACATTATATATTTTAATGAATAAGAGAGGTGGCTGTGAAGTAGAAAGGCCTCAACCAAAGGTGATCATCACTGACGTTTAATTTCTCATGAGACATGCATGTGTCTCCAAGCTTAAGCAAGAATCATATAGAGAAAGATATAACTGCGCTTTTCTTGACATATTATCTCATTGAACGCTACCAACCTGAGCTTACAATTTCCCTTGACTGACTAAAGATATGAAAGTTCAGAAAGATGGGACAGTTAATGTAATTATTCTACCAAGATTTGAGAAAGAGGTATATCAAAAGTTGCAAGATTTTGTTTCGGCATAACAACTTGAAGAAATATTTACAATATATATCAAAATTAGGTGTCCCAACCTACACAAGCATTTTAACGAAATTAGACTTAAGGGATTTCACAACTGCTATAAAATCAGTAATGCTGCACCATCATAAAGGATCACACTCTGCAAAACTTTTGGAGCCAGTAACTGCCCATCAAAGTAAAGTATGTGATTCAGTGTATACTTCTTTTCATTAGTACGATGTTATCACAATGATATCCCAATTCCCTCAAAAGTTACAGTAAATATATATATATATATATATATATATATATATATATATATATATATATATATCATTTCATTTTAGCATTTACTTAATTAAAAGTGGAAGGCATGCCTCCTCTAAAAGCACTTCCTATTCAAATGAAAATATATTTGCCTGGATAAAAGAGTAAATGAAGAAAAGAATGAAGTAGGATTGCTTTACTTACTGGCCGAGAAGATACAGCCTGAGCAACTTTTATATATGCCTGAGCCAACAAGACAAGAAAAATATAGAGGTATCAGATACCTAGACTAAAACTAAGAGAGTAGGCATCCAATGTATATTGCAGACGTCATAACAAGTATTGTTGCATATGATATTATTTTATACAATTCACCTAGGTCTTAAAAAAAGGTATCCAACATGATCATAAGACATCAAAGACACGTTTCAAGCACAGTCCAAAGGAGGAAAAGCTGAAAGCCCTAAGCTCTTCTACTGGGATAACCTTCCACTATCTTTTGTTCTGCTCTGAGATGGGCTCTGAAGGAGCTACTCTTGGCTAGTTCAACGAAAATGTAATCAGTTAGTTCGAGTATCCAGTTAGCCTCATATGTGATGGCTATTGGTTTAGAGTTCAAATCTAGCATCAATCAATATGATAACCTTTCTTTTGAAACCAATTTAATCAATGGGCTTTCACCTGATGGAAACGATACCTGTTAAGGTGCTTTAATAACAGCTAAGTGATGATAAGCAAAGCAGACGTCTGGAAGACAATGTGCTATAGGAGAAAATCCATGCGATAAATATTAAAATTTTAATATTACCAGAGTGACAGTTTTCTGGAAATTAAAGAAAGTAGTAGTGTTTAAAAGAGAGACAAAATACTAGGAGAAAACTCTGAAAAGCCCACGGTTTGCATGCATAACGTACCGGACCTAATTCAACCAGTATGTTCCGAAGTTCTTCTGCTCTAACCTGCAAGCAAGCAAATGAAAGTAAAACAGAATCCTTCACCGAAAGCCCACATCTATTCTCATTATTGTGAAGTTTGACAGAAGTGTAATTTTCATTCCTGAAAATATGATCCAACACTTCTCAACAGGGAGAACAAGGACATCCACAGACAAACAAAATTTACAGAGAAAACTCTGGTTATCATTAAGGAAAAAAGGAAAAGACATGTGATAAGTGATCAATAGATTAAATCGTGACTGAAGATAGTAGCAGTCAGTTTCGATTAATACCAAAAGCAGCCATGTACCTTTTGATGAAACAACTCACAATATTTTCCTCCGGTAACAGACCGATATTCAACCAAGCAGAAACGCATTTAAGGATAAATAAATAGGAACTCTTCTAGAAGCATTAGTTATCGAGAAGAAAAAGACGACCGAAATGTGAAAGAAAAACCAAAAAGGTAAATTCATAAAATAAAATCAAGTAGAAGCAAAATGAAAACTAATTGAATTTTTCTTCAAATCTTGATGAGAAAGTAGCGACAACCATAGGATCAGTTCTAGTCAGCAATCTCAAAGATTAAAGTTGGAGAAATTCAATTTTATCTCTCCTATCAATGAGGAGGGAGGTGACGAGAGATGGAGAAACAAGCTAAAAATTTTTGTTCTTCCTCCAATCCACTGGTAAGTATATGTCGAATAACGAAACGAAAAGCTAGAGTTAGAGATGAATGCCAATTCCAATGAAGCTCATAGTAGCTATTGTCGGCTACTAGCAGCAAATCTTCAGGAAGGCGAAATCGAAGCTCAAGAGGCGAACCTCAAACATCTGATCGGATCGCTCCATAAGGCCGTCCAGGTAACGCGACGCGAACCACCAGCCGAAGGACGTCGCGGTCTGGAGAAGCCGCCGCAGCAAGACCAGAGGCCTGCGCCTGAAGACGGAGGCGATCTTGGCGACGTCGTAATCCGTCAGCGAGTCGGCCTCCGTCGTGCTCAGCTCGAACAGGTACCCCGATTTCTCCGTGAAGGCGTCGACGCCGTCGCGGGGCGCCGCCGCCGCGGGGCGGCGATCGGAGCGCCTCGCGCGGGGGAACCGAGCTGGAATGCAGGGCCCGAGCCCGAGCCCGAGCCCGAGCCCGAGCCCGCGGCCGCGGCCGGGACCGGCGGGGAGGACGAGGCGGAGGGGCGGCGGCGGGGGCGGGAGGTGCAGCGCCATTCGGTTTCCCGGCCGGTGCCTGCTTCGCGGCCTTTCGGATACGGAGGTCGCGTTCGGATCGGGATTACAGCGTCTCCGCCATGGGAAGGGGCGTGGAAGGTTGAAGGAGAGCAGCAGAGAGCGAGTGTGAGGAGCAGGAGGAAGGAGGGATCGTGCAAGCTAACGTCTCTCGCGTGGTCCTTTCGTTTCGTTGTGTTGTTATCCATTTTTGAGCAGCGAATAAAGAAAGAATGCACCGCCATCTTCCTTTGCGGGATGTTTGTGAATTTTTCGAAAAAAAATCGCTCCCCAAGAAATGTGGATTTCGTTACTTTTAATAAATATAGCTATATCTTTCAATAATAATGCACACGAATAAATCTCGCATATGAAAAACCAAAAACACTATACCACATTTGAATTAATTTGATAAATGGGTGCAATCTTATTTCCAAACAAATGAAACCCCTGTCCAATATTTTTATAGTAATTATAAGAGAATACGAGGATATTGACGGCGTAATTTGCTATTGAACAACACGAATGTTGATTCCTTTTCAAGTGCAATTCAAGTGCCTCAATGCTTGATTTCGAGTAAAATCTTTGCACAAGTACGATATGATAGCCTTGGTGGCTTGATTATGAATTAGTAAGTGCAATCTTTGATTTCTTTGCAAGAATTGAATTTAAGGACTAAATGCCTTGAATATAAGATAGTCAAGGTCTCGATGGCCCGAATATTTGATGAAATCTTTATGACTAAAATTTTTATAGATGGTCCAATTATTTGAATTAGATAGGTTGTCATACTTTTTAATTCTTTAATTTTTAAGAATTTTTTAATATAAATTGCATGAAATTTAAATTATTTGTATGTCTATCACAAAATGAATAGAAAAGCTTTATATCTACTGAGAGAATGGAAGGAATATATCATCCCTCTATTGGTTGAATCAATATTGTATATCATCGATTGGAAATTAGATCAATATCCACTTTGATTTAATACACATCGTGTCCATTTTGTATTTGATGTGGCTAAATTTTAATTTGATTTAGCTCCCAAAATCTACTTGGGTAACTTAATTGTTTTATGGCAAATAATTGTTTACCGTGAATATATATCATAATTTGATTAGACCAACAAACCAGCAAATATAACAATTATCAAGCACAAGAAACTTCTGTGCATAATTTTACATTTGTTGAGAAGTTTTGCTGTTTACAAATACATTTAGGAAACTAGATGGAAAATGAGTCGTGTTAGTGAAAATCATAATTTACAATACCTTCTCTAGTTAATTTTTTTTTGTTAAGTCTAAGCTTAATAAGAGATAAAATCTCGAGATACTTTTTTTTTTTTTTTTTCTATTCATTTTCTAATATTTAAGCTTAACATAAATGGCATGAGATTGATACCATGAAAAACCCAAATTGGTACAATAAATTTACTCTAAAATAATATTTTGATTACCAAAAATCTAATATCGATACATTTATAATAAACTTATTATTCGTTAGTTTCTAATAAATTTTATTATTAAATTATTGAATTGGATGACAAGTGAGGTGACAGTTGATAGGTTAGTCAATTTTACCTTCTATTTGTCACTGGTGTGCTATTTATGATTATTAACGGACTCGTAAGGGACCACCAAACTAGCTCCCTTCCACTGAGTTGGTTTGCTAATCCTTCCCATCCCCTTCGCTTAATCTTATGCTTAGGTGTTGAAATTACTTGTTATCCATTTTTTAGCGAGTAATGAAAGCTACTTATTTCGACAAAAAAAATAAAATAAATTCCAGTTGGGCATTTGTACGAGGAATTAAGATGGGCAAAGGGCTTCTTCGACATTTTCAATCAAATCTTCTGGTTAATGAATTTTCATTTGCTTCCCGTGAAAAGCAAAACCATTGATCTTTCCATTAGCCTATATCTTTAAATTGACAAATTGGTAGCTATTAATCCTCACAATTTTTTTTTAATTAGCTTTAAGTTACGAGAACATTTTTTTTTTTTTAAATATCTGTCCAGGAAGCTCTTCCATTTTTCACTGGCAATTGCACAATGATGACACACAAATCAACAAAATGCTGGACAAAATCATTTTGGAATATTAAGTTAAGGATGATTTCTTTGAGCACCCTCCTTTCACTTGACTAATAAATAATTATGCTTTATACTTATCACGTATATATTTAAGCATGATATTTGTGAAATATTTTTGAAGCGAAATTTTTACACAGAATTTTCAAGTGGCACGGGACTGAATAATCGTGTATGTATATTTCGATAATCGTGAGAGAACCTTGTATTTCTTCTTTCACGCATTGCTTGTGGCTAGTTAATTCTACCCGGGATCATATATTCTTGATAAAGGTGAGGGATCCTACGCTATTCTCATATGCACCGGTTGTGACGGGTAAACGCTTCGCAGCATTCAGGGTGAGATTGGGTCTATTTTTAACCCTTTCGACCAGCATTAAAGATTTTACAAAAATAAATTGACTCAAAAATTTTAGTTAAATAATTAAATGGACTCAAACTGAGGAAGGTGTTTGTGTAGCTGTTCAGCTCAGAGTGCAGGCTAATTCGGCCCAGATCCGCTCCACCCTTGGCCCATGTACGATCAAAGAAAAAAAAAGGAAATTTCAACAATTCCGTCAAATGGAAAAAAAGGAAAAATAAAAAAGAGAAACGGGAAGAACCGCTCCGTTTCGTCCGACCCAGCCGTCTCATTTCCTCAATCTCTCTCTCGGGATCTCTCTCGTAGCTTCGGCATTCCATCGATCGGTTCTTCGATGCGCGTTCGAATGGGAGGAGCGATCTTCCAGGTAATTCCGCAACTCCTCTTCGATCGAACTCCATCACTGCTAGATCGGTCTCCCTCCATCCCTGTGCGCAAGCGCCTGCTCGTGGATCGGAGCTACGCCGGTCGTAGTTTCGTGTACTGCTTCTCACGGCATGGCGATCTCCGAGCTGGCGCCATCGACCGATTCGGCTCGGAATTGAGCTTAATGCGGACGATCGAGGATGTTTCCGTGCGCAGCCGTTGTTCGTGATTGCTGTTTTTGGGCACTCGCGTCCCTTTTTTATTTTTCTTTGAATCGATGCGAGGATGGGAATCGGAGTTTCGGTGAGTAGGAGATGGAGTGGTCGACGGTGCAGCATCTCGGATCTCGAGGCACATAGGGAGAGGCCTCAAGCCCTCGCAGCCTCACGCGGCGGCGTTCCATCCCCATCAAAGCGATTGTCGCCGCGGCTATCGGAACCCATGTCGTCGGTAAATGCCGCTCTCGTGATTTTTCTTGTCTCGCTTCAACGGCTTTGTTTTGCGTTATGTTTCAAATGTTTGGTTTGAAGTAGTTTGGGAGTCATTTGATTGCGGTATTAGTCAGGTTTGTTGTTGTGAAGAAGATGAAATTTCTCATTTCTATAAAGATAGCCAAGTTTGTAAAGTTTCTTGTATGGATATGAATAAAAATAGAGAGAATTTGAGGCAAAATACGGTTTTACCCAAGGATGGTTGCTACTCAAATGCCTAACCTACTCGCTAACTTGAGTCTGGCTTAAAGAGTTTTTCTTGGGTAGATTTCCTATCGAGTGCAATGCTAGATCAGATGTGTACTGGTGATAAACCAATGCCTTTGGCATTATGAGTTACAGCAACGCTTAAAGTAATTCTAGCCAGATTTTCGTTAAGATTAAGAGTTATATTATTAAAAATACTTAATATACATCAAGAGGGAGAAAATGATAGGTATATGATGAACTCAAATTCTTATGGTTTCTTTTTTCCACCAACAATTTTATTTATGGTTTCTACCCACAAATGTTTGGTAATTTGAGAAAACCTATCCTCAAAACGTTTGACTTCTTGTACCTATTAGCGAGATGAGTGGATATACACTGATTATATATTCAATGTCTTTAATCTTTTGGGTGAAAAATTTCTAATACGCAAGACATTGAATGAGAAGTTCAAAACACCTATTTTTTAAAATGATAATATACATATGGGAGTAGCTTGCTAATGACCTACTTGTCATAGTTTTTTAAAGTTATAAGATTGGAAGCATGTAGATGACTTGAAAGGCAACCAGTGAACATAAGATTAGCATTTATGGCCTTGATACACATACGATCATTGTGGAATAAAGTTTGTATATTATGTGTTGAGAAATTGACAACCAATTAATTGAGAAATATATACACCAACTCTATTAACGTGAATCGAAATTTGCTATTTTGTGTGGAAATTGAGTTGTGTTTTGATACATCTTGAACTGCAATTACCATGGTTGTACTGTATTTTATCGTGCCAATTATTGCCAGGTACATAATTAATAATTTTTTTAAACAATTATATCGGAAACAGGGACAAGTACATAAAAGAGGTTTCTTTTCCCTAAAAAAGCTTGAAAGTGGGACTAGGTGGATTTGAGACCAGCATTCTCCCTCATGTGTGGTCAAGAAAAAGTTAATTTATGAATTTTAATGTATTAAGATGGGCCACAATCTACATTGATCACCTATTGCTTTTGACTTTTAGAATGCAGATAGTTTGTATTTTTCAGATAGGTCGATAGCATAGCTTTATGACTTTGGTAGTTTGTTGGGTACAAGAATTATGCAAGCTTGGCCATGTGCATTCTAATTACTAAATTAAGTTTTTGCCACTAAGTTTGTTTTGATTGTGGTGCTGGCTGAGCATGATTCCAACTTTACCTTCTCCTTTTATTGGTTTGGTTGACGAGAACTGTTGCCTTATTTTTGAAGTCTGAATTTGGTTGATATATTCCTTGTTCCATTGGGGCTCTACTTATCACAATTTTTGGGTACCTTTTTATACTGGATACCCAATTGGCAATCCTATCGACCCACCTCCTGCTCATGCAATTAAAAGATTTAACATAAGGTTGGTGCCAACTTATTGTGGAACAAAATACAGTGCCACGTGTAGTTTAACTCAGCTTCTTGAATGATATACTTTCAATTGGGCGAGTGATGCTATTACTTTATGTTAGAAAGTTGAATCCAAAAGTTTAAGCAGATAGTTGTGGGACATTGCATGAGTGTAAGGCCCATCGAAACCCTATAAAGAAGCGATGGAAGATACTTTAACACTTTATATGATTATGGTGTAGTCAATGTCTAATGTTGGCTGTAACTTTGAAACAAAGCAACTGAATGATTCATAGACTACTTTGTGGATGCCCCTGAATAATTTATTAAAACCATGCTGTGATTTGTAGCAAATAATACCACATACTAGACAAGTTTGGCACATTGGGCTCATTTAAAAAAAATTAGTGCTTAGAAGTTACAATGTTTCAGAACTCCCTTGATTCTGGAAGAAGTGGCAAAACTTCCATTGATCAGACAAAGATATCAGTTAGCTTCATGAGGCCTGCCATGTCAATAATCATCTACATTCATTTTTCTCTTTTTTGACCCAGAATTTTTTACATATCATAATACTTTCCTTTTGCCCAGTTTGGGAAAATGTCTGTATTTCCTATAATCTTTTCTCTGCATGTTGTTTGCCGGTGGTGAAAATGATAACTTTTAATTTTTTTTTGTGTCAACCAGAATTTGATGCAGTTACTGGAAGCAAGATTTCGTCAATTGATATCGGTTCTCCTGTTGTTCGGATGCAGTATAGTCCCACTAGTGGGCATGCTGTAATTGCTATCCTTGAGGTCAGTTTCTTGATGGCTTTCTGCATATAGGATTTTAAGTTGCTAAATGAAGATGACGATATGTTCCTGGGATGTTTCTGCGTTACTGTCCTTGCATGGTCTATTTGATGTTTTAGGCTGGTGGTATCATAACTTGAGCATATAGGTATAGGATCCTTTCTTTCATGGTCGATATGTAACAGTTGTACACGTCGCACAAACTTATGCATGGATGCAGATGCACATACTTGTAAAGTTCACATGATAAATAGGAGTGCATGATTTTCATAGTGAGGAAATTTTTGCAGTTAATTACCAATTTTCCAGCTGGATGGAAGTGAGTGATACTTTTGTGACCCCAATGAGGGACACAATTTGATGACCACTGCTTTGACTATCATCTCTAGAATCTAGATCTGCTGTGTTCCTTCTTATTGTAAACTAAATCCAATAGAATGATCTACACTAACGTATCTGTTTCAGTTTTCATGAAGGAAACAAGTAGATAGCTATTGACATTTACTATATACCAAATGTATCTGCTTTACTGATTTTTTTCCTTTCCTTTTCACTCATGGACAAGCATGAGTTATTGAGAGGAAACCCTGCCTCTTCTCTTTCAGTGCTCATTGAGTTAGTCATTGTAAATTTACATTACTCGTGGTAATCTTCCATCTCTAAATCATGCTGCAGTCTTATTTGTTTGATTCTCTTCTTCGTGTATTAGATACCTATCTGAAGCAGTTTTCCTTTTTTTTTTTTGGGTGGGTGTTGTTTCACTTGTGCTTCTTTTCACCTCACTGCTCTTATTCATTCCCTTCACAGGACTGCACAATTCGATCTTGTGATTTTGACTCCGAACAGACCTGTGTGTTACATTCACCTGAAAAGAGGATGGAGCAGATTTCCATTGACACAGAAGTCCATCTTGCTTTGACCCCTCTGCAACCCGTTGTGTTTTTTGGTTTTCATCGAAGGATGAGTGTGACAGGTTAGTTGATCTCTTCATTTGATTTAGTTATTGATCCATTATGAAATGTTTAGTTTTTACATCTTATGCTTTTTCTCCTATGCATTTGTTTTGTTCTCTCCCCGGGGGCGCCAATACACACATGCATGTATACTATATAATTCGCACACACTTTTTAGAGTATATTTTCTATTAGAAGGTAAAGGATTCGTTTTGAGGAAATAAGGGATGTAAATCTATATACAAAAGAACCTCTGAGCTAGAAAGAAACTGAGAGTCTGCTGTATTTATTGAAGCATTTTAATATAAACAGAACTCAAGGGTTAGAGAAACTCAGAGATCTTACAATATTCCAAGAGCACAAAGTTATCACCCACCTATCTGTTAATATCTTAATGGGGAACTCTTTCCTCTCAAGAGCCATGGCCCAAATTATGAAGAAAGGTACAAGAAAGTCGAACTGTTTTACTAAAGGGGCCTATTATACTCTGCCAAGCTTAATCTATAACCTGCCATGATCCAGTTCATATTGTAGGAGCATAAAACTCTGACCAGATCTTAGCTATAAAACACTAATAAATGTTTATGCTTTGGTTTGTGAGGCAATATGGAAGGCTTTAAGTCTATTGGTAGGTTTTTTCCGTCATGATGGCTTGACGGGTGTATATAGCAAGTGGAGAATAAAGTGGCAGGTATTGAAAATTGGAAGAGAGAAATATTCTGAAAGATAAGCAAGGATGAGCTGAAGAAATAAAAGAAGAGCCTTGTTAGGCATGCATTATGCACACTTCCAGAATAGTAAAGTACATCATGCATTATGCTTGAGTGGGCCTCTGCCAATAAGCACACTTACACCTCTGTCCTCTCTCATCTTCAATTTACTTACCTAGAAAGGAAGATGTTCTTAGACCAATGGTATTAAGAGATGGAAGGAATACAGTTGTGGGCATCAAGCCATGAGCTGATGTTGGTGGAAAAAAAGACTAAAAATGAGTGTATCTGATTTAACCGATAACCAGGATATCTCTACTACATTTAGAATTACTGCAGAAAAATTTGGCATTATGCAATCACTTAGTTATATTCAATATCGTTGAAAAGCCTATATACTACATTACTTGAGTTGAGATGCTACTACTTAGATTGGATGGATAGCTCAGTAGATGCAATCTTGTAGCTCTATTGTGTGGGCTTTTGGTAATGCTCCGATTCAGAAATTTGTTTCCCAGAACTGGAAAGCTAATTGTTTTTGGTTGTTTTTTAAACTGAAAGTACGTTTGCTGTATTCTTATCTGGGATATAATGTGCAAGACAAGATGACGACAGATGTCCTTAGCAAAATTTCAGCAGTGCTGCATCGATATATGGTTGCATATGTTTTTGAGCTGTTGCATAAGGATCATCTTGGTCTTTTTGTTCTTTAGTAGAAAGGGTTCTAGGGAATAGATCTTACGTTGTGATCCTGGAAAAAGGCGTCACCAATTGGGCTCTAATAGCTTATTCAAATATCATGGAAAAGGTCCTTAAAAAAGCATAGAAAGAAAGATAAAGCACAAATGCCACTCAAACAGTCATCTGCTGGGCTCATTTTTGAGCTACTTTCTTATTGAGCTTTATAATCTCCAGATTGTAGCTACAGAACTGTCATTTCATGCACAGAGCCTTAGACTTGCTCTTAAATAATATGATTCTGGCAAAGCAGATAAATCTTTGTTCTGGCCTTATTGATGGATCCATATTAATAAGGTTGTTTTTTCTGGCACATGCTTGTAGTTGTTGGAACTGTTGAAGGAGGTAGGGCACCAACAAAAATAAAGACAGACTTGAAGAAACCTATTGTCAATCTTGCTTGCCATCCTCGCCTTCCTGTCCTGGTAACATATTGTCTTCCTTTTTTCTCTTTACTTTCAGTTAAAAGAACTTTCTGTCCTTTTCCTTTGTGGGTACTGCTAATGCTGAACGTTTACTTTTTTTTTCCAACTACAGTATGTAGCTTATGCAGATGGATTGATTCGAGCTTACAACATCCATACATATGCTGTTCATTACACATTACAACGTGAGAGCTCATTCCACTATGCGTCCTTTTGACATTTTAATGTGTGGCTTTAACTGGCTTTGCTTTCATTGCAGTTGATAATACTATCAAGCTCCTTGGAACCAGTGCCTTCGCTTTTCATCCTACTTTAGAATGGGTTTTTGTTGGTGATAGACGGGGTACTTTATTGGCATGGGATGTCTCCACTGAGAGACCTAATATGATTGGAATGTAAGTTCTAATAGTTATCTTGTGATGCATTGGGGTCATTTGTTATGCTTAGGGGGCTTCATCTTGTCAATGACACGTCTATATTATCATAAATATGTGAAAGGTAGAAGAGACTGAATCTTCGGGGTGTTTAGAAAAGTTCGGAGGCTTGAGAACATGAACCAACCTGGTCATACCGGCTCAGAATTTTTATTTGTGTTTTAGACCAGTTTGGTTATTTGGGCTGGTTCATTGGGGAGTCAACTTGTCTACTTGCTCCTTGGTAGTTGGTGCGGCTTCATTGAAGTATGCTGCTACAGAAGTAGGACGTTCTGAGTTCATCTCCTTTCTCCATCACCATTGTCATCATCATCATAGTCAAAGTTGTCTATTGCATCTAAATTAGAGTTGTTTGTGATTGGGTTTGCTTCAATTCAGTTGGGGGTATATTAAGTCTCTTTCCTTAATGACATCTCTTCTTTTACCTGATGCCCTTTATAGTGACATATTTGGGTTCAAATATTTCAACCAAACCCAACCCACTGGTAAAATCACCTAACCAGTTATTCTAGTTTGTTACAGATCATGGACTTTGATGAATTAATTGCCAAGGCAAGTCCCAGAAAATCAGAATCTAAGTTGATTTTCATCAATGGAGCTTAAGATTCCCGTGAAACTAAATAGACCATGCAACCTGCAAGTTAAACAAAGAAACCATGTTGACAATGACTTCAAAGAAACCGTGTTGACAATGACTATAAGTTAACATGCATTCGCTGCAGGGAAATACATTATGGGACTATATTGAGGAAGGAGAATACTTAGCATAAATAGGTAGTAGTTAGGGTTTCAAATAATGATCAATGAGATTAAATTATCCATTCTCCCATTCAAAGAGTGGGTTGGGAGGCGTTTTTGCTGCTACATAGGGTTTCAAATAATGATCAATGAGCTTGGATTATCCATTCTCCCCTTCAATGAGTGGGTTGGGAGGGTTTTTTGCTACTACATTTTATAGGAATCAATCGAGTGTAGGAAAGTTAGATTTCATACTCCCTATGCATGGGTATCTGTTTTGTTTGGATAATTAATTTGGAGACTCAATAAAGGAGAAGCATCCTATGTGTCCATAGAAAAGTAGCCAATAGATGAACCCATGCTGTTTATTTAACTTGTGACATAGGATATCAATTTTTTTGAGCACCTCTGGTCTAAATCAAAACATTGTTTTCACTCTTGTCATCCACAAAGGTGAATTACTAATGTTATAATCATCCTTGGTCCACCTTCAACTTCTGATTCTTTTCCATTTATTGATTTTTACATCACTTTTGTGGGCGTATCATTGAGTGAAGCAGGTCTTAATTCCAGTCAATCAAGTGTAATTATAGGTCTCTGCATTTACTGAAGTTGGCATTTCTGAAGCATGATCACATACTAGGAATCAAATGCCTATTGCAATGTGTGTGGTGAACATGCATAATGTACATTATGTACAGTGGCTAATCTTTTGTTTATAATATGTCAAAAGTAGCTAAATCTTCATGTTTCAAGCTTTAGAAGTGGAGAATCGGTAATGGTCTAGTTACTTTTATATACGAACCCGAAAAATAATATGTGAGTTATATTTTTGGTCATAGCTATTGATTTGCAGTACAATTGTTGCCATGAAATTATTAAAGCTCTATCCATTGCTATTTTAAAATTCTGTCCTTAGACATGACATCAATGTAGTTCTTTTATGTGGGTAAATTGATGAAGCACCAAGGGAATTCACCTATGTACAGATGATCAATCACAATAGAAGGGAGACATTTCCTTAAATATTAGCTTTTGGAAAGATTGAAGATCTTGATAATTGGAGCATTTAATAGGGGGTCAATATCCTGGATAATATGCCCAGTGGAATTTTTTTGGAATGTGGATGAAAAAGTCATGGTACAGTTAGCGTCTCTAGGCAATTGGTGTATAATGCTTCACGACTTGTTATTATGATCTGGACTAGTTGCAATTTGATATAGAGATGTCATTTTTAAACGGTGGGGTCCTCCAAGCCAAAAAGAAAACAAAAAAGATGCTTGGATTGTCCATGATATCATAACAATTTTGCAGTACTTTTTTTCTAATTTATTGATATTTGTGTGGTACATTCTGGATTAGTGGTGACGCAATTCTTACTGTGTTTATAATGTTCTGTTAAGAATTTTATTGCCCCAGTAACAATTTCTGACCATGGATGCATTATTCTAATTACGTGCAACCAGTACGCAGGTGGGTTCTCAACCAATTATTTCAATTGCTTGGCTTTCAATGCTGCGGCTGCTAGTCACACTTTCAAAGGATGGGAACCTTCAAGTCTGGAAAACACGTGTGAACCTTAATCCAAACAGACCACCCATGCAAGCAAATTTTTTTGAACCTGCAGGTATTCCAGATTTATGGGTTCTTCATGCATTTCACAACATCACCATAGCAGAATATGCTGATTTTTCCTGTCGTCTCTTTTTGTGTGAAACCGTCATTTGATACTCAAGGAAGTGCAAAGTGTTTTGATCTTATGAGGAAAAAATTGTCAAGTTCTTTCCTGACGCGAGCAACTCTGATTTCTCCTCTATTTTAAATTCTTATTTCAGTCCAATATGTTTAAATGCTGGCAATGATTTCACATTTTACATATGAGATAATGTAAAAGAACTTAAATATGGAAACCATGTGATGGTTTGTGTTGGAAATTCAATTTGCATTTATTACGTATCATGGGAGTCTGGTGGATGGTGCTTGTTGTGTTGTGGATTGAACTTTGTGTTTTGTTACTTGGTTGATAAGATTTGCACTGGCTTTTTTGGCAGCTAGCTCGATAAGTATTCTAAGTATTTTTGTTTTCCCTGCATCTTGTTGACCAGCTTTTGATATTGAAAGTTGTGAAGAGGCTTTTTCTCATGGATATTGAAATAATGGGTTTTTGACCCCCCAGTTGCTAAAATATGTTCCATTCCATGGGTGAAAGCTGCTTCTTTTTGGATTGTTAGTCTTCCAGCTGTTGACCCATATATAAAATTTGCATCGATAAGAAGTCAGCATGAGTTTGGTTTGCTTCTTTATGTGAATGAAGTGCTTATCTGAAGCATGATAGGATGATTCAGTATCGATCTATAAATTATCCAGTTGGATGTGGAAAGTAAAGCAATAATCATGATCACATGCAGTCTATTTTGCAGGAGTCATTAGTAAAAGCTCCATAATCTATGTGGCATTGTTAACATATAACAAATATTTTGCCAAATAAGAAATAATTATTACTGGTGTTCCATAGTCCTGACTACTAATTTCTTATGAACAGAATCAGTGTTCCAAAGATGTATTTTCATTTTCTTCATGAGTTCTTGACTTCTGCAACTTTGATGTTGTTGTCAACTGTTGAAGTGCTGGAGCTGAAATAACTGATGTCTAGTTTCTCCTCTGCCTTGCATGTACTTGCACATATTCTGATCTGCTTTGGCTCATGGTCTTCTTGATTTTGGCTGCAGCAATTGAACCAATTGATATCCCTAACATTTTATCTCAACAAGGGGGAGAAACGGTGTATCCCTTACCACGGATTAGAGCATTAGAAGTGCATCCCAAATTGAATTTAGCCACTCTTCTCTTTGCAGTTACGTGCAGCCATCTACTTATTACTACCAAAGTATCCTGATTGGACTTGTGAAATGAATCTCATTTTTTTCCATTGACAGAGTATGGCAAGCACTGACAACCCGAAAAGTAGAGCTGCATACACTCGGGAGGGACGGAAACAACTCTTTGCAGTTCTCCAAAGTGCTAGGGGGTCTTCAGGTGATTTCTAGTATTTACCTTGATGTACCATTTGACCTATTTTTTTGTTATTAACAACTGCTGAATACTCTCATCTATGTATAAGTTGATTTATCCTTCTCTCAATTTATTGCTGCATCTTCGGATATTCTATAGTGTCGATGCTTTTCAAGCAATTTCAGTCAAGTTAATAGTCATGAGCTATATTTATTGACAATGTGTTTCTTTGGTGAATGTTTGGTCTAACTTATGGATAACTTTTGAATGTTTAAATTCCTTCTTTGAGGAAAATGTGTGATTTTACCAAGAAAAGGAGTGGCTTACTTGGCAATTACCATGGACCTCTAGGCATTAGATTTAGGTTCTAGTTTCATGACCCTCTCTTCCACCCAATGGGTGATTGAACGTATCTTGAATCCCTTTGAATTCTGTCCCCTTTCTTGTTAAGTTTTAGTTCTAATTGTTATACACTTTTCCTCTGTGGGGTTAGAGAACTTATCTTCAATCCATGCATTCTGAAATATTTGCTTTTGTATGTTTTAGTAAAATTATAGACCATCATCAGTGACTTTCCTGAAATCCTTCTAGTGCATCCTGAAAATACATCTAATCATATATCATCTTTTTACTGTCATCAAGTAATATTTTCATTGGTTATGGCTAATATTTTTATTCTAGCTTCCAATATGTGAACTAATAATTCATAAGTGATGTGCAGCATCTGTTTTGAAAGAGAAACTTTCCTCCTTGGGTTCCTCTGGAATCTTGGCCGAGCATCAACTTCAAGCACAATTGCAAGAGCATCACTTGAAGGGGTGAGTCCAGAAATTCTCACAGCGTTCATTTTTTATTATACCCTGTTACATGAGCTTATCTGTTTGCTGAAATCATTTATGCTATTCTGTATCTTTGTTGAATGATTAATTTCTTTTTGATCTTTTTCCAGTCAAAATCACCTTACAATTTCAGATATTGCAAGGAAGGCATTTCTTTATAGCGTATGTTTCTTCTTTGCTTTAATTTTTGTGGACTAATGTTGATTATTTGTCTCACCTTTCTGTGCTTTACCACATATATATCTAATGGTTTTTTTTTTTACCTCAGCTAACTAATTTGGCAATGTGTGGCTGCATGTTGCAGTCTTCTCCCTTGGCCTTTGTTTTTCTTCTCCAGTCCTTTGTATATTCGATGAAATTTACTGAAAAAATCGTTCACCACATGATTAATATTTAAGATTAGATAGCAGAAGGAAAGCTTGCTAATAAAATACAAGACTGATTCAAAGTTATTGAATATATAATCTCCAAGTTACACAGTATGATGAAAAGAAGTATCAGCCGAGACATGAGTCCTTTTCTGCTTTCCAGATTTTTGAACCATGGGTGGGCTGTATAACATAGTCTTATGTGGTTGTGTAATCACTCTTTACATATAAGGGTATGGTTGAGTTGTGGAAGTTTTAAATTTATAAATCTTCTTGCATCTGAAATACGCTATAAGATTTGCCCAAGCACAATATTAACTAAGACGGTTTACCTGAGAGCTGCATTTTGTGTTATTGCACTTTGAATATAGATGTAGTGTCTCCTGGTTTGAATGAGAATATGTACTTAATTCTGTCTTTCATAAATGGAGCATAATTAATTCAGATTTCAGTTCAGAAGTCAGTTGGCTGCATTAGCTAAAAATTTGAACCTTAAAAAGACTTTCATTGAGCGTAACCCATGCAATGGGTTTCAATCTTTCAGTAGGCCTGGATTGGGAATTTTTGAAGGCCCAAAGGAATGTGCTCTAAATTTGTTTACTATTAACGCATTGAAATGCTTATCAGGTCTGGGCTGGTTAAATTGCTTTAAATTCATATTGACAAAACCCTTGAACTTCAACTTTCTTTGAATTTTTATCAGGAAATGATGACATTTTTACCTTTGGCAATAAGTGGTTTCACTGTTTCTATTATTTTTCATGCTGGAAAAGATTTCAGATTTGTGGGTGCTATTTGATGTTTTTCTGTAGTAGGTGTTTTTCCACCCTATGATATTACCTAGCCTGTCTCTATTTTTCTCTTCAGATTGTTCACACTACTTATTGGTATGTTGTTGCAGCATTTCATGGAAGGTCATGCAAAAAGTGCTCCTATTTCTCGATTACCCCTTGTTACTGTCTCCAATGCTAGCCATCCTCTGAAAGATATTCCTGTTTGCCAGGTAACTTTTCAGTCTCTGATGCTCAATCTCTACAATCTCTATCTATTTTCATTGTATTTTTGTCTGAAGCCATTTTCATTTGGCAGCCATTCCATTTGGAGATGAATTTCTTTAATAAAGACAGTCGAGTCCTTCACTATCCTGTCCGAGCTTTTTATGTAGATGACCTAAACCTCATGGCATACAATCTTTGTTCTGGGACAGATTCTATCTACAAGAAACTTCAAAAATCGGTATGATGCAACGCAAAACCCTGGCATCTGGAATATTGTTTTGAATTGTCAATCATCTTAGGCTAATGTCTCCAGAAACTTGTCCTCTTATAATTGATGCAGTATGTTATTTCAATTGCAGATCCCTGGGAATGTGGATTACTATCCAACACGCATAGTCTACAGCATGAAGCAGCATCTTTTTTCTCATTGTTTATGAGTGCAGAGGTGCTGCAAATGAAGTTTTCCTTTACTGGGAAAATACTAATATTCAGGCTGCTAACAGTAAGGGGAGCTCGGTCAAAGGTTTGTCTTTCCAATTTCCAAGGAAAATCCACTTTTACTTAATGTACATCGATATAAAAGCCACAGAATGACTTAGATCATTCATTTCTGAACTTTTCAGGTTTAAATGCTGCATTTGTTGGTCCAAATGAGAATCAGTTTGCAGTACTCGACAACGACAAATCTGGACTCTCTTTATTTGTACTACCAGGAGGAACTTTACTAGAAGCTGATAATCAGAAGAAGGAAGCTTCTAGTGCTGAGCAAAGCGAATCTGCAGATACTAATGTTGGTTCTATTCAAGGCCCTCTTCCATTCATGTTTGAAACTGAAGTTGATAGAATTTTTACGACTCCTATAGGTACCTGAAGAGTGGAATTTGCTTTTGTCATTCATATATCTTGTTAGATGCTTTTACATGATCCAGATTAATGTGCAGAGTCAACTTTGATGTTTGCTTCACATGGGAACACCATCGGTTTGGCGAAGCTGGTCCAAGGGTCCCGCCTTTCAACTACAAATGGCCATAACATATCGACAAAGCAGAAGGGAAAAAATCCATTAAGCTGAAAGTAAATGAGATTGTTCTCCAGGTAATGTTAACTAGAAATGTTTTAAGCCTTCTGGACTCTTTATCCAGTAATTGATTTTGCAAATGGGTTGGTATCCCCTTTGTGCCACTTGAATGAAAATGTTCCTGATAAGAAGAGGGCTATCTTTTACCTTTAACTAATTTTGTCCAGGCAACCTGCAGTCCTGACAAATGATATAAGAAAATGTCCATGAGGATATATTTTTATTTTCTGTGTGACACTAGCATAAAGATACCCTTGTCGAGCAGAGATCTGAGCAATTTTCACCATTGTAGTTAATTTTATCTTTTGTGGGTCTTTTAGAATGTTATAACATGTTTCTGTAAACTCTTGGTTCCTGCATGAGCTTGTGATTTTTTTCGCTTTTTGGCCACATGTAGTTTGCAGTTTGATTTGGGAAACCTTTCTCTTAATACTAGTCATGAGGACACTTTGCCGATTTCAACCAGCTATAGAATTGGAATTAACTTTTTATTGAGGGCAGATATAGGCTTTAGATTGTTCAGGAGCACCTGAGAATTGTGTGCACTTGGAAGAAAAATCTGCGATCTGTAGATAGTGGATCTGGATGAACATTGTTAAATTACATTTGAGGAATATGTGTTGAGGTGCTGCTGATAGGAATGAAACTGCTTCTGTGCACATATTATAGCATGTGTTTTTTTGTAACTTTCGGTAGGAAATGAGAATCTCTTTGTAAGAAAATTGATCCTCTTCCTCTTTCCCTATCTGTGAACTAATTTCAAGAATGAGGAGATGTAAAAGCTCCATTGTTTCACTTCAGAATCTGCAAGGGTGTGGTCATAGAAATGTGGTTTAAATTTTCTTTTAGTATCAATTTCAAATGATGCACTCTAGTTTTGTGGAGGATTCATGTCCTCTCCTCTGACTTCTTTTGCCACCTTGTTGCTGGTTCAACGACATAGCTGTTACCTCTTGATGTGATCCTATCTGCTGTTATGTGATTAATTGAACTCATCTAAATCATACTGGCTTGATGTCCTGATTGTTAGGTATTGTTGTTTAATGTCGATAATCCTATTGACATGTGCTAGTATACTTTTTCTTTTGTAATTTTATGTATGACATTGAATAAATGCGTTTGCCAATTCAAATGTTGATGTCAGTCGGACTTCGGCAGGTGCATTGGCAGGAAACTCTCAGAGGCTTTGTTGCAGGAATAATTACTACGCATAGGGTTCTTATAGCATCTGCTGATCTTGATGTGCTGGCAACCAGTTCTACCAGATTTGACAAAGGAATGCCTCCAATATCCTAATTTAGAGGCTTTTCAATTAGCCTTTTTCCTCTTGGCTACATGTGCAGTAGAGTTCATGCTTTTCACATGTACAGATTATGAAAATTTTGTTATTGATGTGATGAGAACATTGTATGTTCTTAACTTCACCTTACTTCAGATCTATTTTATGGGTTGGGCCTGCACTTCTGTTCTCCACAGCCAGTTCAATTAGCGTGCTTGGCTGGGATGGGAAAGCAAGGACCATTCTCTCTATCAGTATGCCTTATGCAGGTGCTGAGTTTTGTATTTTTAGGATGTTTTAAAAAATTTCCAGCATTTTTTAAATTTATATTTCATCTTTTGATTTTTACACTGTCACTGTACTTCTGACACCAGGATGATCTTCCTTTCCAGTTTTGGTAGGTGCTTTGAATGATAGGCTGTTGCTGGCCACCCCTACCGAAATAAATCCTAGACAGAAGAAAGGAGTTGAAATTAGGAGCTGTCTTGTTGGACTTCTTGAACCTCTTCTTATTGGATTTGCCACAATGCAACAACACTTTGAGCAAAAAATTGACCTTTCTGAGATACTATATCAAATAACGTCAAGGTACTCAACCCTGATGCTACACTGTCTGGAGTGAAGATGTACATGTTATTGCTAAATGAATTTGCATGAGATCCTAGTGAAACCTGACATGCAATATCTTTTTTGGGTAACAAGGTTTGACAGCTTGCGTATAACTCCACGATCACTCAACATCCTCGCAAGAGGTCCTCCTGTTTGTGGGGATTTAGCTGTATCACTCTCTCAATCGGGTCCACAATTCACACAGGTTTGCTTTTCACCATGTTCAACAGACTTCATCATAATCAATCATCTTAGGACCTATCCTGTTTATTTACTGTTTTGGCTGTCTAGGTCTTGAGGGGTATATATGCAATTAAAGCCCTCCGATTTTCTACGGCTCTATCAGTCTTGAAGGATGAGTTTTTGCGTTCGAGAGACTATCCCAAATGCCCTCCAACTTCTCATTTGTTCCATCGTTTTCGACAATTGGGATATGCCTGTATCAAGTAAGTAGACATAAGTACCTAGTTGGGAACTTCACTTGCCTCGAGAAATGTTCACATTACATGTCATTCCTAATAATTTGTTTCAATTCTTACAACTCTTAAAGTCCACCTGTACTGTTAATTTCCGTTTCTGCTTGTAATTATCTTGATCCGACATTTGCTCCCATATACACCAGATTTATAATAAATCAATATAGTAATGTATAAGGGATTTCCTGTTGAAATCTATTGTTTTCTTGTATATTCTTTGGTCTAAATGCTTGGATTTGTAAATCCTATTGGTATGAATGAGGTCATTGCTGGAAATTTGTGCAATGTTTGTTTGGGCAGTGATGATTTGGTGCTGGAAGAACTGGCTTGTTGAGCTTGACTGCCAATAGTGTGACAAGTGAGACATTGGACGGCTTTTACTATGGAGTGGGTTTTTTTTTTTTTTTTTTCCTTTTTGGTCAGAAGTCTGGAGTGGTTTTGAGTTGGTGATGTTATTGTTAATTCCTTTTTAGCTATATTCCATATAGCATGATGACAAACATATTACACACATGCATCCTTTGTTATTCAAAATGATACTTAGACTGCTATACAAAAAGATGCATGGAATTCAATTTCTATGTGATCTTGCTGCTTCTGTTTAACATGTGAGGTGACACATTTCGTTCTCCACGAATATCTCTGAAAATATATCCGAAATGCAGTTTGAAGCTCTGATGTATTGTTTAAGCGTTATTTTTCGATGAACACCATGTCAGTTATTAACGTGAATATTGACTTGGGGAGCCTTGAAAATTGATTATTCTCAAGCTTGCGAATATTGTTGATTGGGTCGCGTGGTTGAATACCATGGTATATTTGTTTAAGTTGGCAATACTAGCCTTGCCTAAGTATACATAATCTTGTCTATTTCACTGCTTTAGTGTATGGGTCCCATAAGTAATATTTGTTGACACTTGACCTCAAGTGCATACAGAATGGTGTATTGAAGAGATAATATTGTACTTGCGGGTCCATTTACTTGTGCCTGCCTTCAGTTGCTAATAGAGAATTGACATGCAGGTATGGTCAGTTTGACTATGCAAAAGAGACTTTTGAAGTCATATCTGACTATGAAAGTATGCTGGATCTCTTTATATGCCACTTGAACCCCAGTGCCATGCGACGTCTTGCTCAGAAATTGGAGGAAGATGGTGGCGATTCAGAAATCCGGCGATATTGTGAACGAATTTTGAGAGTCCGCTCTACAGGATGGACACAAGGAATTTTTGCTAATTTTGCTGCAGAGAGCATGGTCCCTAAAGGACCCGAGTGGGGTGGTGGAAACTGGGAAATTAAGACCCCTACTAATCTGAAGGACATACCTCAGTGGGAGCTTGCGGCTGAAGTTATGCCATATATGAAAACAGATGATGGTGCTATTCCATCTATAATTGCAGATCATATTGGTGTGTATTTGGGTTCAATCAAAGGAAGGGGCAATATTGTGGCAGTTAGGGAAGACAGCTTGGCCAAAGTTCTCATTCCTGTTAGAAATGACAGTAAGCCAAATGGTATACAAACTTCTTTGGTGAAATCAACATCTAATGGCATTGCCAAGGCCGACTCCAAGGCTGAATCCTTGATGGGTCTGGAAACCCTTACAATGCATACTGCTACTGCTGCAGACGAACAAGCCAAAGCTGAAGAAGAATTTAAGAAAACAATGTATGGTGATGATGGTAGCAGCAGCGATGAGGAAGGTGTGTCCAAAACAAAGAAATTGCAAATAAGAATTAGAGATAAACCTGTTGCCTCTCCCGTGGATGTTGACAAGATCAAAGAGGCAACAAAGCAATTCAAGCTAGGTGAGGGTTTAGTTTCATCAATTAGTAGGACAAAGTCATTGGATATTGGGCAGAGCTTGTCACAACGTTCTGCTTCTTCAACTGGTGGAATGGTTACTGGCCCTGCAGGTTTTAGTCCGGTTTCTGCTCCTGCAGATATTTTTGGTACTGATGTGTTATCACAATCTGCACCAGCAGCACAGCCTGGTCCTGCCATTATGGGAATGGGGGTGACAGCTAGACCCATTCCTGAGGACTTCTTCCAGAATACCGTATCGTCCCTGCAGGTTGCAGCTCAATTGCGTCCTCCTGGGACATCTCTCTCAAAAATGGGTGAACCTGCTAGAGGCGTTGAAACTGGAAAAGCAACAACTAGTCAGGTCAATACATCTGCAGCTGATATAGGGCTTGCTGATGGTGGTGTTCCCCCTCAAGCCTCTCAACAACCTGCTGTCCCACTTGATTCAATTGGACTTCCTGATGGTGGCGTTCCACCACAAACTGCTGCTCACACTGTAGTAGCACCGCAGCCTCAGGCTCAAGTCCCCATCTCAACCCAACCTCTTGATCTTAGTGTTCTTGGGGCTTCAGCTTCCACAGATTCTGGAAAACCTGTCCATCCTGCTTCTCCACCAGCATCCGTGCGGCCTGGACAGGTGAACTTAAATTATTTACATAGACGTATATTGAATTGTGAAATTGTCCTATAGATTTCTTCTCTTGAGTATTGAGAAGCATTTCCACCTATTTGGATCCCATGAAGAGTAGTTTTGGGGCTTCTAAGTTCTAGACTAGTGTAACGGGCTAGTCTTTGCTTCTCTCTTTTGCTATAGTATGAAAGTTGTGTTAGACTGCACAAATGCTTATGGTTTGATAATGCTGCTGCTGTAGTATGGCAAAGAGCAAGATTCTGGAACTATGTTATATGAAGTAAAATACTTTAACACCTTGATCTATTGAGTATTTCTTTCTTTCTTTCTTTTTTTTCTTTTTACTTTTTAAAATTTTGTGAAGAACTCCATTTGATCTCTCTCTTGTTATGGACAACAAAGTGGGGCTGCATCCTGTTTTATTCTCATTTTTCAATGATGTTGCAATCTTAACGTTGTCAAAGTTTTGCTTGATATATGATTAGATGATTGTACATTGAGGTTATGCATTAGTTGGCCAGTGGCCACATTGAACTCCCACTCTGCTTCAACAACTGATTGATGAATTCCTCATATGGAATGCATGTTAATTTTATGTTGTTGGCATTTACAGGTTCCACGTGGGGCTGCTGCATCAGTATGTTTTAAAACTGGTCTTGTACACCTTGAGCAGAATCAGCTAGCTGATGCATTATCTTGTTTTGATGAAGCCTTCCTGGCACTTGCAAAGGACCAGTCACGTGGGGCTGATATTAAGGCACAAGGCACTATTTGTGCTCAGTACAAAATTGCAGTTACTCTTCTACAGGTGTGTGGTAATTTTTATGTCAGTTAATGTAAATTAATGAAATGCTCGTTTTGATTTTGAAGGCAAGTCAGTTTAAGTCTGGAAAATCTCTTTCGGTTCATTTTGTCAGTATTGTTGAACATGCAAATTTCACGACTTATTCTTATAGGTGAACTCTATTTCCTCTAGATATCCATAATTTGGCCATATTATTATGCCCAAACTTGCATCATTACATTTTTTATATTGACACTGCAGCTCTGAAAACCTTCAGCACATTTTACAAAGGAATATTTGTGGAGACATGGTCTAATCTTCTATGGTTTTCGATGTATGACTGCCACTTCTGAGAATGCTGCATTCATTTTAGTTGAGTAGTCATATCCTGAATATAGAGAATTTGACTACAGCAAGACCCACTCATGGAACCTCATCTGCTCACATTATACAGCCAGAGTAAAATTTCACTTTGCCATTCTGTAAGCGGTGCCCAGAAAAGTGATTACTATATGTAATTGCACGAGGTTCTTTCTTGTTAGTGAAGCCCATTTTTCTGTGACATTGTCAGTGCCACCTCTGTGATATGAAATTTGTTTTGATATAATGCAGAGAGTTTGGGAGGATAAAGTAGTCATAATCAATAAGGAGTCCGCTTAATTGTTTTCCCCATTATTTGAGTTTCTTCAGACCACATCTACCTCTATTGACTTTGATACCACAGGAAATTGGACGCCTGCAAAAGTCCAAGGTGCCAGTGCAATTAGTGCTAAAGATGAGATGGCCAGACTATCCCGACATTTGGGTTCTTTGCCACTACTTGCAAAGCACCGAATAAATTGCATTCGGACTGCCATCAAACGAAACATGGATGTTCAAAACTTTGCTTATGCCAAGCAGATGCTTGATCTCCTCTTGTCAAAAGCACCTCCAGGCAAACAGGACGAGCTAAGGAGTCTTATTGACATGTGCGTTCAGAGGGGTTTGTCCAACAAATCTATTGATCCTTTGGAAGATCCTCTCAGTTCTGTGCTGCCACTCTCAGCCGTCTTTCAACTATTGGGTACGATGTCTGTGATCTATGTGGAGCGAAGTTCTCAGCTTTATCAACTCCTGGATGCATCATATGTGGTATGGGAAGCATCAAAAGATCGGATGCTCTTGCAGGTCCTGCTCCTGTACCTTCACCATTCGGCTAAAGACATACTCTCATTTATACACAGATATGAGAGTTTTGAGTTCTCAATCCTCTAGGCTTCATGTTGCTTACTCAATGATTCAAGGTGCTGCTAGATAAAATGCTTCTGTAGGATGTTGAAGCTGCTTATTGGAGAGTTTGAATAGAACGTGTGCCCTTTAGGTACGTACTCTCTGTATTCTTTTGTAGGAGCTTGTGGTATGCTTCCAAATTTTCCCTTGTTTTATTCATTGTATATGTTGAGCCATTTTGTCATGGCCACGCATTCATGTCACCGGTGTGTATATGTAACATACAAATTCTACTAGTTGAAGGTCCTCATTGATTATTGTCCATTGATCTGTAATGGAAAAAGGAAAGACTAGAGAGTGACTCGAAGGAAGAGTGGCTTGTTGTGGAAGTTTTTTTATGGCAAATGATAGATGCCGGAAATCAAATGTCCTAAAGACCAAGTGAAGTTGTTTTCTGAAGTTACATCGGAACTCTCCTGTGAAGAACTTGTGGCTTAACCGGGGTAATTTTCATGGACGAATGGAGCGCTAGTGTCCATGGGTTTTATTGGCGGTTGATGTAGTTTATCTTTGATGGATGCTGTTGCAGGATTTTGCTTCTAATTGCTTATGTGATGCTTTGTCTAGTTACTGCGTGCTGTCGGCGATATATAGATAGATTCACTGATTCTCTGACCAAGATATATTTTGACTTACCCTTTGGTCCCAAAGACCTTTAGAGGGAAGTAGGAGGGAAAACAAGCCTTAGTGTTGGTAGGAACTAATATTGACGAACAAAAGCGCAATGATTGTCCAAATTATCATCATTTCCGAGGGAATGCGCCAAATGAAAAGTCGATCTTCGATGTCCCACCAGATCCTCCGCAGGTGTATTGAAATGTATCTTTGGTTCCACGTCAGTAGCATTCAAATCCAGACTATAATAAGGTCTACGTTCATTTTATAATCTCTCTCCATCCTTCAACACCTCCAAATATCGAGCTATTTAATGGTTGATACCTCTCTGATACCTTCATATTCCAAGGAGAAGGAATAATGCACTGGTATTTTTTTTGTCGCAAGTTAGATGTAAAGATGGCTTCGGATTGTCCCAGGGCAAGAATCCTGAGAATCTTTTAGTCAATCTTGAATTCTAGTGTTTGCTCAAAAAAAAAAAAAATTCTAGTGGAAATATACACAAGCCTTTTTAAGGACATGTATCAGTAATGCGGGATCAAAGTTCATGAGCACCGCGCACGCTTCAACTAGCTTTTTCCAGCCACGAGGGTTTATCTCGGCATGGAAATGATACTTTGGAGTGAGGCCTACCAACGAGGTTTGACTGACCTTCCGAGACCGAGTGAGGAAAAAGACGAATCTTTGTCCCTCACGATTAACAATCATGTCCCGGAGATTGACTAAAGTAGCTACTTGCTCGAGTTTAAACCTGCTTGTTTGCCACTACAATGAGTGCACGTGGGGCCGATTGACCCGAAAAGCATTTTTAGGGGGGATCTTTCAAATTTTAGATCGTGCACCGATGGTCACAGCTTCGAGATTCCAGGTGTTGAATAATTCTCAAGTCGTGCACCCTTGGTTATATATATTGGTGAAGAATATTAGGTACAGTTTGTAAATTGGGTGCTACAGTGTCGTACCTGTAATACATTGTCTAATGGGTGCACCAAAATTGTCGATATTTCTCTTTTCATCTTTCATTATTATGGATTAATGTTACAAAAAACCTCAAACTAATGCTTTGTGATTTTTTGGATCACAAAAAATCAGAAACTAGTTTACTTGTGACAAATTTATCCCAAATTATATTTTTGGTTAGCAAAAATCTCAAGTTGGTATATTTATGATAAATTTACCCCAAATTGTTATGGATTATCATGTGGATTTGCCATGCCAATTAAGTTCTTGTCTTGTGTCATCTAGCTTAACAATTTTTGGTAAAATTTGAAAGAAGTTAATGGATGGTAAATGTATCATGAGTGTACAGGTGTGGAGTTTGGGTGACCTAAAAATTAGTTTGTGATAAATTTGTGACAAGTATTGTAGTTTGGGATTATTCGTGACCCAAAATTTAGTTTAGGGTAAACTTGTCACATGTGTACCGGTTTGGGATTTTTCGTGATATTAACCATATTTTTATATGGTACCAAAATGATTAAGAGAGAAATTGAAATTTCACACAAAAATTTATCACTAAATTAACAATAATGAAATATTTAGGACTAAATTGACATACATATAATATATTTAGAATTGATTGGTTAATTTATCCATGGATAAGCTAATTACTGATTAATTAGCTTGCCAATGTCGATTTGCTTATTAGCAAAATTGCACGACCCCATTACCGTGTGTTCCCCCGTATAGTATGCATGATCTACCTCGAGAGCGAGTCAAGAGGAGTGTTTGTACTGAATTAGTATAGGTCTATGCTGTGTTGCAATGACATACTAATTACAAATGATCATGCATTGTTCATGATAAATTAATAAGGGCTTCGTAGAAAGTCCTGACTATTCACTCTGTCAATATTGTGCTTTAGTAATGGTTATTATTTGTACTTGGAATAATTATCAAATGATATATGAACTTTAACCCGATATGCAAATGCAATATCATCCCTAATATTTTAATTTGTCAAACGTGATTCATGAACTTTAAACCAACGTACAATATTGTCACCTAAACTTTTGATTTGTCCAATATGATCCCCGAATTTTTGATAAATATATGATCTAGTCTATATGCTATATGAAAATATCCAATGCTATTCTTCTGTTAATTCAAGTGTAGGGATTACATTAAACATTTTCATATAATCTAAAGATTAGATTGAACATTTATCAAAAGTTTAGGGATAATATTGAGTGATCTTTTCTTTTATGAGTGTGTTATTGTACAATATATACTACTAAGCCTTTCCTCATTTGGAAAAAAAAAAACTGTGGTAACAGCCTTTCCTCATTTGGATTATAAAATTTAGTGCGCATGACCTCTTGCTGAAGTCAACCTGGCGTTGGCACTCGAGGAAGGAAACTGCTGTATTTGGTTCGCTTTTCTTGGGTGTACTGTATTTGAGAAATTCACTCTGTCTGGGGTATTAGAGTATCTAGATGATGGAATGTACTTCTATCTCCTACTAGTTTGCCTCAACTTTTAGATGGATAGATAACGATAGAATTGGTGATTTTCCCTCTCTAATCGGAGTTCATTTTTAAGCCGAAGTCACACGTCACGGTCGTTGAATTTGTGAAACTTACCCGTGATAAATCATGTTGAATAATTTGACATGGATAAGGTACACATTACTCAAGTCTAGGCACGCCAAAGTTATCTCTAATACATACAACAAAGAGATTCACCATGACCCAACTTTAGTTCTCTAACTTAAACACAGCCATTTGCTCTAAAACCTAATAAAGCCAACCAAATAACTTTTGGAACAAATTTTCAAAGAGAAATTATTACTTAACGGCACCGTCCCTCATAAAAAAAAAAGAAAAAAAAAGATGATGCCTTCTCTGCCTTTTAATTTTTCCTAGGAAACCAGTTAAATTTCCTCGAAGAAGAATCTCATCTATTTTCTTTTTTTTTTTTGATAATCGAGGACTCCACCATGGGCCCGTCGTGCCCGAACGACATCGAAGGGCCGGGTCCCTATACCTCAAGGGAGACTAGTACATGACCCCATCACCATGGTCCCCCACTTAAGATGTGTTAGCAACTGCAGAGTTTCGATCCTGGGATCTCTTCGAAGTTTTGATTGTAGTAGACTTAGAGCATTGGATATCAAAACATTTTGAATGAAATACCTCAAGTTATTATTTCAAATATTATACTCTAAAGAAGATTGAATGGTATGAAAGCAAAAATTTATTTCGACCCAATCCAATTTCTGGAATATTTCTTCTCGTCATTGTTACATTCATGAAGCTATATAATTGACTTTTGTTTTGTAACTAAATAATGGTTACGCACATAATTGATACTGAAATCATTCTAAACTCTGAAATGAGTTATGCATTTACGCTTTTAGCTGCTTCTTTATTGTGTAGAGTAATTAGTGACTTCTTTTTTTCTCGTCATTATCACAGTTTTCAGCTAGATAAAATTTTAAACCGTCCTAAAACCAAACTCCTTAGGTACAGTTTCCCATAAATTCTAAGGATCTTCTACTTGTTAGTTTCCTTATATAATTTGGATCGTCTACGTAAACTCCGGCGATATATCCTGGTCTTGCCAAAACTTGATGGTGGATTGAGGATTATCCCAAGTTTTGGCCATTCATCGCAGATTTGAAAGTTTCTAAGTCATGCAAGAGTTTTGGGACTGATTAGTGTGCAATGGAGCAAATGATCATCCTCGCCTTTCCAAGCAATGTACACCTATTGGCGAACAACCGGAAATTATGGGCGGGGGAGAGAGAGAGAGAGAGAGAGAGAAAGAGCTTTTAAATACAAAGAAGAATAATTACACTGTAGAACCAACTCCTTGAAGCTGCAAGATATTCAATGAGAGAGAGCTTTTAAGTACAAAGAAGAAGAATTACGCGGTAGAACCAACTCCTTGAGGCCGAAGAAATTCAATGAGAGAAAGAGAGAGCGAGAGAGAGAGGGAGTGAAGAAGCTTCAAGCGTTGATTGAGTGACCAACACCAGGGCTGTGACCAGGCTTGGTCGATCGAAAATTTGCAACATGCTCAACCTTACTCGTCCTCTTCTTACCTCTTCCTTCACCACCTCCGAAACTTCTTCCAGCGCTCACGCTCACACCCGTCTCATGATGGTGGTGGTGGTGATGACGACGATGAGCCTTTGAAACTTCCCTCAAATGCCTTTCTTCAACATGGAAAACGTCATGGCACAAAATCAAAACCAAAAGCAAAGAGCACCGACATGCGAAAGAGAAGCGAAAGTGTTTTGCCATCGTGGTATGACAGAGTTGGACCAAATTTTTATTTTTCTTTTATATCTACTTTCAACTGAGATGATTAAAGAAAGACTGATGTGTTGGGAGTGAAACTGATGTACTCAATTGTGCTATTTATAATCTCTCTCGTTGTAGTGGGAGGTAATATGCACTATGTGGGAGAGAGAACTAGTGGGAGCATATTCCATAACAGGACAACCAAACGATGTGGACAAACCAAAGGGAGGGCAAAGAAACAATATTGTCGTGCACCATTCTTCCCCATGACGGACGGGCACATGCAACTTAAATTAGGTGTCCTTCGTAAGGTACGTGCAATAAAAGTCCTAAAATTTATCACGAAAGTGTAGTTGAATCCTAAAATTTGCAAAATATGCAATTAAATTCTAAAATTTATCAGACTGATGCAGTTAAGTCATTCTGTTAATTTCTTCTAACTTGATAAACGAAAATTGCCGACGTGATTTTTTTTAATATTTATACTCTCTTCCATGACGATAATATGGCTAAAACACAAAACATAATGCTAAAACGACATCTTTTTTTGTCTAAATATAATTTTTAATACAAATTTTAATTAAGATTGAAGTAAAAAATAAGCTAAAAAAGAAAAAGAAGCAGGCGGCAAGGGCTGCCCTTGTTGCCGCCACCCCCCACCATCGCCATGAAGGCCGGCGATGGCGGCAAAATGGTTGGCAGGAATCTCTCTCTCTCTCTCTCAACTGCTGTTACCTCCAATGTCTTTAGCTACTCCTATCGAAAGAAGTGGCCTCCGTTGTGCCATCGTTGTAGAACAGCTCCTCTCTCTCTCCCAACTCTTGTGTCGAGCTCATGCTTGTTGCAACAGAGTGTGATATCAGAGTCTAAAATAAAGAAGACATAGCAAAATATAAGTGATACCAGAAAGGTGAATACGCCAGAGGCAACCAGAACCGTTGCTTTTCTGCAAAAGACCTGGGAAAACAAGCCATGAGTATTAGGGGATTAGTCATAATGATTGACATATCTGCCCACGCACACATTTGATCATGCATACCGGATCAGCTTCCACTGGTCTGCCAAACACAGGGGCTAATGCCTCGATAAAGTGCCTCCTAATATCGATTAGTGCTACTGCTTCCATAATCTGAGAAGAATTCGGTATTAACCTTCTGAAGTATAATAGTCATTCGAGAAGATATCAACAGTCACAAGTAACTGCCAAACAAATGCAGCTGACCTGTCCTTGAAGAGATTCTTCGAGATGGGGAAGGTATTCAGCCATGCACCTTCCAGGAAGAGAAATCAAAGCAAGAGAAAGCAACACCTGAAAATAAGTACTTTTCTACAAGAAAAATAGAATCATGAACCACGCAACATATAGCTATACGTACATTCCATCCACCCATGAAGGAAGCTTGACATCGTCCACTGAAAATAAAGCCTTCAATTCAGGAGTAGATACTAACTTAAGACGAGGGGCGGAGGCAGCAGATACATACTTTTTTCCAACTGGATACACAACCTGCCACCATGAAAATTTCCCATATTGCCATATGCATGCCATTGAATTTAAGATACATTCAACAGAAAATTTGAGGAGACCTGTAAATGTATTTTCTGGAGATGTCGCCAAGGGCATCCATGCACCACTTTGTTTATATTCATGTCCACCAGGGGAACTGCAAACTTTACCTCCTGTGGCTACGCTAAAATTCAAAGGCACAATAACCAGAAATATAATTGAATGGTATTCAAATATCAACACTACTGCTGCAACTTAAATGAGAATACAGAACACATCCTTCCAAGAAATACCTTATCAAGTCCAGAACTCATATGCATTTCAATTCCCTGTAGAAAGAAAAGGGAGTTATGCACAACAAGAAGATGAGGAATGGTCCAACAACATGGATGGACTGTGGAATGAACTCAATCAAAATGAGACATCAGTTATATCACCTCATTAGTAAAGAAGTAAATAAGCAAGTCCAAACAAATTTCTACCATCAATATTGATGTGACTATCAGACCAGTTTTATTATCCACTGATCAATTACACTGTAGGAACCATGTACTAGTTAGAACCTACCCTGTCATTGGTAATTACCCATTTCAACCAATGCAAGAGATAGAATCCTATGGTCATACCGGACTTCATATTTGGAGGACGGCACAATTGCATATGAGAGGTTTTAAGAAGCAGAATCATGAAGATTCTGTTCCTATAGTGAACCAATAGATTAAAAAGTGGGAAGAGAAGATTAGGTTGATTAAAACTTCGGCAAACTAGTCAAGTTCAAATACCACATATGCGGTGCCAACAAATGTCTCAAGCATACAAGCAATCTAGATGTCACAAGACTGCTCATGATAAGAGTCACATCATCATTTTGCTTCTCATAATATAATGGAAGAGTCAAAGTTTAGTGTGTCTAGAGTCATTTACCTCCCTAGACAAAATAGTGCTAATCTCGAACGTCAGCCTATCATCATCAACCTCTCCAGCACGTCTCCTCTGATAGTCCGTGTACTCATCCCTAATTAGCAAAGTCATTCTCCGGTTAACCACTTTCGACCGTTTAGAATACTCACATCCACAAACCACGACACATCAAATTCGAGAGAACACTAGCCTCAGTTCTTGGATGAGAGCACATAGCCGAGTAGGGTCTTTGTGGTTCCAATCAGACAAGCTGTTCTTGGCTCCCTCCATTTCGTTTCCTCCCTCCCTGCTCCTCAGCCGAAACGGATGAAAATGTTCATCTTCTGGCGCGAATATAACATCTGGGGGACAAAGGGGAAACTCCGCGTTGTATAGAACATCCCCTACACAAACACCGACGAATCATCTCAGATCACAATGCTTTCCGCCTCGAGGCAAACACGGCAGATACTCCACTCGCCAAAATCTAATGTAGCCGAGACGATAGACAAATACCAAAAGCGTGCGCTTCAACTAAACAACCTAAAATCTTCTGACATTGCGTCGAAATGCGCGGTCCGGACATTCGAGGAACGCGTAAAGCAAACAGATCAGACACCGATCATCCGCAGGATACCAGGAATTTCGCCATCTAAAAGCAGAGCACTAGAGGTGCGACTTACACTTGATGTAGTCCAGGCAGTAAGGAATCAACAGAGTGAACCGATCGAGCACTCCGGGGTAGCTCTTGCTCCCGGACCACACGTTCTCGACCTGCGACCACCGGAGCTCGCTCACGAAAACGGAAACCGCAAAACTCGAAAAGTAAGGACGGTCCGGGAGCCGAACCGAGTTCCGTACCTTGACGCCGAGAGTAGACTGGCGGACGAGGTAATTGAGCTGAGCGGATTCACTCGCTCGCTCGCTCTCTCTCTCTCTCGCTCCTCTCTGTGTTGCCGTGCCGGCGTGCTTCCAAAGCCCTCGCCCTCGCCCTCCCTCCCTCTCTCTCTCTCTCTCTCTCTCTCTCTCTATATCTTGTGTGTGTTGTGTTGATGTTGATGGCGATGACGATGGTGGTGGTGATGGAGGGATTCAGGTGATGAGTTTGGATTACAAATTTCTCACGACGGTCGTCTGAGACACGCCAGTGTCGAGCACTGATGTTACAAGATCCAATGTTCCTGATGATTCCCCTTCATTCACCGTCCTCGGTCTCCATCCATCGCGAGATCCAATCTCTCCCCCTTTTCTCTCTCTTCTTGTCTCTGTTTTTCTCTGTTTTTCATCTGGGCAGTCCGTTTCCGTCGTCCTTTGCTTTCCGTTCGTTTTTTCGATTGACAGTGCGTGTTGGAGGCGGAGGTGGGCACGATGAGGAGTACAGAACAAATGCGATTTGAGATCGAAAGATCAGTGAAAGCCTTTGTCAACATTAAGTCCTTTTCATTCTGAGTGCAAAGCCTCTGCCTTTGATCTTTTTTTTTTTTAAAGCCAAAACATTGTCTTTCGACTTTTCTTTAGTGTCGGATCCGATGATACGGTCTCGGACGATGAGGAGCCTCGGTTGGACGGATTTGGTCATTAAGAAACCTGCAGTGACATTCGGACCAAACTGAATTTTCTTCGGACTGGTCGTACTGCAGAGTACGAATGCAGATGCACCAGCACGGCTTCCCCAACCAAAATTAATCTAACAATCTGCTCATATCCCGGATTTTCAAATCCGTAGCGGCGAACAAACCGGATTTTCAAGTGATACACGATTGAATTCGGTCCATAATTTTCTAAAATGTATCACTTAGATAATCAGTCAACAAAAAATGAAAATTTATGGACAGCAATGATGATGAAAATATTCTTTTTTGTGAACTTATCATTTTTGCGGGCGATACAGAGCTTTTTTAGCAAGTGATTCACCAAAGGACCCTTAATTGGAGAAAAACCAGCCAGAGGCTTGAACCATTTCTATGAACTGCAATAATTAACAAGCGGCTGATTGCAGTCCAATATCAGGCTGATACCAACGTCATATGAAGGGACATATGATTCAGCTTGGTACATTAAGGAAAATCATGATTGGCAAGCAAATACTGAGATGCAAAACTATTCTTTTCTGCTGGATCTACCCTAGTTTGTATATTTCTCCCTGTAGCTGGCAGTGTGTCTAGTCCAGAGTCCAAACCTGCAAAATAGGAAAGGAAGAACATTATGGGAGGAATTCAATGGAGCTAAGTGAGGTCCCATTTTGTTCTTTTAAGTTTCTTAAATCATAGTTTTTGGGTTCTGAGTTCAATTCAGACCTGTATCTTGCCATCTGAGGAGCCGGCAAAAAGCATGCCTCCATCCGTGTCCGCCGCCAGGGATGTAGTCTTTGCGGTGTTCCCTCCACTACCCATCTTGATGGAGGCGACTCTCGCAACTCTTTCTTTCAACCAGACCTCGATGATCCCGCATTTCGTCGCTGTGAATATGAAGTCGTTGCTCACTGCCATCCGTTGGATGTCGAACCCCGTCGAGAGCGACCCGCTGATAGCCTTGCTGGGGAGAGAGAATACCTTCCATGCGCAAGTTCAGAAACATAAGTTTTGACTCATTTGTCAGTCAAATTTTTATGTGAATGGACGGTGGGCAATGGAAGTCATACCTTTCCCGCCGTTCCATCCACGGATGAACCACCGGCGAAGAGAAGGTTGTCGTGAACAAGCAGGGAATGAATAGTTTTCTTCCCAAGCAACTTCCTAGTCCCTGAGTAGAACACACCCGATGTCGACTTTCCCAAATCCACCTCCTATGACATTGTAGCATGCTCGAAGATTTGTGACCGTTAATTTGTTAATTGCAAGGATTAGACTATGCAAAGATATCTAGTGTGTACCTGGATGCTGTATCCAGAACAGCCACAGTAGAGCTTACCCTCGGCCATGGCGAGGCACCGAGCCATTTTGTTGTTGCTGAAGTTTATATGCTTTGGAGTCCCTGACCAATTATACACCTGAAACAGCATAAAGAGTTGGCTACTATCCTTGTCCTCTTGCCAATCAGATCCAATGAGTATGTATGAAAAGTTGCTCTTGCCTTAACCCCGGTTCCTTGAGAAATGAAGCACGCGGCATGTGCGTTGGCGGTCAGCTCATACACTGGCTCTTTCACGTCATGGACTTGAAGACAATGGATTTCTTCAGGTTTGATTACCCATACCTGCAGAAGAAGTATGGAATGGCGACCTTTTCAGCATTATAAGACAAAAGCAAAGCCCATTTATCTGCTTAGTCGTGCGAGGCCCGCTTCGTGCATGAGAAAACGAAGGTAATGGTCTAGATAATCTTCCTGTGATTTATATTTGTGCCATTGGTCAAGTTCAGGTCTATGAATTGGCCATGGTCTGAGCTAGAAGAACGAAAAGAGTGCATTCTGAGATGATTTACCCGAATCATCTTGTCCAACGAACCGCTGTACAGTCTGTCGCCAGAAGGGGGGACGTAGAGGCATGTAACAGCTTTTGTGTGTTCGCGAACTTCTTGGATCAATCTCAAGACCCTCTTGCCAGCGTCCCAGACCTATGGGAAAGATAATGCACATGATCAGAGGAGACTCTGTTATGGAAGCTGTCCCATGATAGAGTGAGCATGGAGTGTGCTTGCTTTCACGTGAAGGAATACTAAACGTCGGAAACAGCGGTTTGCTTTGCATCTTACCTTAATGGTTCCGTCAGAATGGCTGCTCAAAAGCAGCCCCTTTAAATGAAGCAAACAGAGGACCTCGCCATTCGCAGATGATTCCAATTCGATCACTTCACTGCAACTCCATAACTCTGTCTAAATTATGATATTGGGAATCACTAGTTGCTCATTTGGATATAGAACCATTGATACACTGCAAGAGGAATAGGACCACTTACTGCATTCACAGATGTTAAGTTCATCAAGGCCTTCAATATGTCAGCAACTAATACTGAATGCTTCTTCAGCTTTCTCAGCATCTTGTAGATGCATTTAGCGTACATTCCCAGTTCTTCAAGTGCCGCTGATAATTCGATAGCAACCTGTCAATTTATGTGGCATTCTAAATGTGAGCATTAACTACACTATAACGGATCATACCTGGGTCGCCGATGAAAGTTTTTATTGCTAAGGTAGCCAAAATCTTCTCCTCTAAGTTCTTAGAAGACTGGAGCACATTTATTAATTCTTCGAGGAAAGACTTTCGGGCAGCATTTTTCATGCCAGTATCGGGAAGAACAGAAAGCATGTAAGTGAGCCATGTGGCAATCACGAGGCATGATTTTGCCATTTCAATGGAATTACTTTTGAGGCATTCCTCTAGAGCTTTGAAAATGACTCCCCTTTCATGGTTGCAAAGGACAAAGGCCACTCTTCTCTCCCAAGAATTTGCGGCTTTCTCTTCCTCTTCCTACACAGGAGAGAAGCTTTTAGAGTTTTTGGAAAGAGCATATGAATGCACATAAACTACCGAACAAACGTATTCAAACCATTGTTTCTGCCAATTCATTCTCATGCATGGTTGGCCTTTCCCCTTCATTAGAGCATTGAATGGTTGATCGAACCCTGCAACCTTCAGCAACCAAGCTTCAGTGCAGGATTTTCCCGAGGCAGTCATGCGTCCAGAAAGACATAGTAGAGCATTCAAAGCTGTTATCTGGGAACTGGGAAAATCCTTCTTCTGCAGTGCCTCAATCAGGGCCTCTATCGCTTCTTCCCTGTAAATGCTCATGTTCCTAGGTTCTACCTGGAAAAGCGAAAAATCATCGAGTTTGTGAATTCTAAGCTCGATCAATAGGTGCAATTTCTGATGCAGACCGTGTTTGAGATGCAGAAGTACTAACCAGGAGATCAAGCATAAGAAGAAGTGTAGCAATAGCTGGTTGTTGCTCCATAGGAGCCATTTGAAGATGCACTAGGAGGGTGTGCATGGTGCTAAATGCACCTTCATCTTTGATCAACTGCAATATCTGGTTGGAGATTGTTCTTCTGAGACAACAAAATCATGTATTAATAATGCTTCTCCTAGAAGATGACAAGAAAAGTGTTCAAGATAGTAACGTAGAGGCAGCCACATAGAATGTTTTCCTCTAAGTTCTCCGATGCCTCAAAAAATTGAAATTATTACATGAGGGTCAACTTTTTCAGACTACGTACATGAGCCATTACAATGATGAAACATGTGGTACTATGAACTTTTTATTTGACAAATTAGAAACTGAACTTTCCTTTAGTCAGACTTTGATTATTTTAGGCCAACATGAAGACACTCGTCTCACATGAGGAAACTTCTGAATTTTGATGCATTTCAAATGGTAAGGCTGAAACATGTGAAGCTTGCATGACAAGTGAACGCTAACATTAATTAGATCCGTATACTCCAGCAGAAAGTACCTGTCGGTTTGGACCAGTTCCAGCAGAAATTCTATGCAAATGCCTCTTACGGTGTCATTTCCAGCATGAAATAGGTCAAGGACTGAAGACAATTCGATTCTGTTTGCTATCAAATTCCTGCAAGTTCTATCAGCATGTATACAGCACAGTAGTATGGAGATAATTGACTGCCTTCCTTCAACCTTGTCCATGTACTTGATCAGGCATGGAACTCCATTTGCAGAAATAACACTTTGAGCATTGACAGACCGGCTGTTTTCGTCCCCTCCCATCAAAATCTGCTCAAGCATCGCTATAGCAGCGTCCTTTGGTTCGATTAACAGTTGGAGATCATTCAGATCTTCACTTTTGTTAAGTATTAACTGCACAAGGGAGGGTACAAGATTGTTCGCTGAAAGCTGGGCATATGCTGGCCTCAGCTGGTATATGAGGACGGCAGCCTCCGCAAGACCATTCTTGAGTAATTCAGCCAGGCAATCAAAATCAGAGTCAATACTAGTGAGGGTCTCTCCAATAGGTTCGTCAACATGTATTAGCTCCGAAAGAATGTAAATTGAATATCTGAGAACCTCCCTATTCAGTGAGGCCGATAATATTTCAACTAACCCATTCACAGTCGTAGGTTTGGACAGGTATGAATGAATTGCAGGATCTCCTTTTGTCTCCTTCCAGGTCTTGGCAATTGTCAGGACTGCCACCTCACATTCTTGCAAGTCCTCTGATGTACAAAGGCACGAGACATGTGGTTTTAACCCATTTATGATTGTCTCCATAGCAGCTTGAGATATGACACTCGTCGGTGATGTAGATACTACTCCTTGTGTAAATCTTTTGCGCCTCAGACTCATGTACCCATCTGAGTTTGTATTACTGGGGAAGTCAAATGTCCTGGACACATTTGAAGGTTCGAGGTTTTCAGTCATAGAGGAAGAACTCATCGAGTTTCTTGGTGTTTCTGCATATGACAACTCTTGGGCAATATCAGGATACTGTTCTTTCCAAGATGTGATTAGTCTTTTGAGGACGTAGTTTGTCTTGGGCAATGTGTTCGCGGAGAGAGCTTGCCGAGTGATGGGACAGTCGTGTTTCCCCGCTCTATCCATTCTTGAATTGCTCTTCTTTCATATGTCTGACCAGTTTCAAGGGTAACTGGATCGCTGAAAAGCTGGCCTGTGATTGGGCAGACAAAATCTTTGGGTGGTTTTGTTCGACTAGTTTGATTGTCAGATAGTGGGAGCGAAATGCAGCTATTATTTTCATCGTCACTTTCAGTATGAAAACTGCAGAATCACAAAAGAGTAACATGTATGAGGAAAGCAAGAACCAAAGTCATTAATTTCGATAACAGTATTTGTCAGGGTCCTGCATATCAAGTAAAAGAAATTGACACAAGAAATCTACAGATTATTACTTCCCAATAACACTCTCTTACCTATTGTCAAATACTTGGCCTCTCACATAGTCATTGCTTATACTCCGTGATCTGTTGTCACTTTTCCTGCAGCTTCTATGCGACAACTGCCTTGAAAAACCAGTTTTAGTGAGAATTCATCATTTCAATTTGTACCAGAGGAAGGACATGAACACAAATCTGAAGGGGGTCTGGATTGTGCAAAAGAAAACATTCAATGGCTTCACCATCTGACTTTGCAGAGTTTATACTGAAATCATCATTGAGGCGTGGTGATTGAGGCAAAGAGTTGGACATTGTCGAATCTCGGATGCGTCCTGAAAGCAGGGGCAATACTGCTGCCGGTTCCTTTCTGTCATATATGTCGGCTTTTGGAGATGAAACCTTAGAAGTAGTTTGGGGGGAATCGACAGGAGAGAACATTTTGGGACTCCGTCGAACTTTTGCTGGATATGGAAGTCCTTTGGGCCCATTGCTTCTTTCCTCAGCGATTCTCATACTCTTAAGAGAGATTAGCCTGCGATTCTTATATTCAGAAACTGTGGAGGGCTCATCATTATCACATTCAGAATCGTTGTCGTTCTTGTCAGTTAGCTCTTCCTGGAATTGCATCCAACATTCAAGTCATAATCATATTAAAATTCAATGAA
Organism: Eucalyptus grandis; assembly: GCF_016545825.1. Taxonomy (NCBI): domain Eukaryota; kingdom Viridiplantae; phylum Streptophyta; class Magnoliopsida; order Myrtales; family Myrtaceae; genus Eucalyptus; species Eucalyptus grandis. Next base: position 37,614,691 of record NC_052617.1, on the reverse strand, counting down.
ATTCAAAGAGCTGACGGAGCTTAAGAGTGTATCAAGCGACGGTTAGAATGTTCCGACTTACGTGGTGCTCGTGGGTGACATCCTCCTCCATATCCTCGGAAATGCTGGACGCTACATTTCTTAATCTGTGGAAGACATCAGAAAGAATATATACTGAAATGCAATGAAAATGCAAAGCTATAGTGCAGCAACTAGAATAACAGCTAACCTGCTCGCTTGTCTCACGCCATCATTTGATTTCAGGATCGGCGAGAACCCTGCACTCTTGGGCAGAATCGGACCGAATTTCATGTAATCTGGAATGGAACGGCTCAACTCATGCAAGGGAGTCATTGGGGGCTCTGCGATTGGGAACATGGGCATTGCCTTCTTTCCGCTGCTCGAGTCGCAGTTCAGGCAGTCCCTATAGTACTTTGCATAAAGCCTTGTATTCTCATCCAAGGACTCTCGATAGAGCTGCTCGAGCTTCTGCGTCTTCTCCATTTGGTCAGGCCTCATCGAGAAGATGACCGACTCGTTGAGGAACTGGTCCATATCAGCCGTGAAGGACAGGTCAGAAGCATCTGGAATAGCTTCCATCACAAGCCTGTGCCTCGCCTCTGTGTACCACCCGGCGATCGAGTTCATGTGCGGAAGAAACAGGTCCCTCCAAACATCTGGAGCAAAATCGATCCGCGAAAGAAAGGGTCCACAATGAACATCTCAATGACATGAAGTACGGACTCGCGATCCTCGTTCCTCAGCATCCACAAGTACGAAAGATTGAGATGCGCCCAAGCAGAGAGGTAGAAATTGGGGACTCCAGCAGTCTTCTGCTGCGAATTCAACATCGCGCACACTTGCAGCATCTTCTCGGCGTAGTCCAACCGGGCAAGCTTCGTCTCCATGTTGGAGGTATTGATAGCTTCTTCAAGGGCATCTATCCCCCAATCCAAATTCGCCAGCACTGCCTGATCAGAATACCGAACCTCGGTGTCCATGTCATTGCTACCTCCCTCAGCCGCCAATCTCTCCGCACACTGTTCCTTCTGGCGTATCCTCTGCTCCTTGTCGATCAACCGGTCTCGGATAAAACTCCCGACGTTCGTGATCAACAATTGAACTATGTCCTGCTGGTCCATTGAGAATCTGTAATTTCCAGACATGTTTATTCAAACGCCAAACGAATTCTTTCAGTCTCCTTGGGTCGCCTTACTTGTCCCTCTCTCTCTCAGGCTGCTCTGATCAGGACATTGGTGTAGACAGTTGCCAATGGTTTCTGCAAAGTCAAGCGTTACTCTCTAGTCTCCCATAACAAAACTGCAGCATCGAAACTACGGGCTTCTTCATCCTTCACCCGCCGATCAGTCTGTCCCAGTGGCGCGGCTCGATCGACGTAAAGCACAAAGTCATGCAGACACCGAACTCTGCCGACGCAACAAAAGTACCGGGGCGTGTGAACATTCGCCAAGGGAGCGCTTTTCGAGTCACTTCGTGAGCTACCCGGAAACGGGAGCGAAGACGGGAAGGGATTAAATAAAGTCATTATTCACTCTGTCCCATTGGCCACTTCATTCGCTGACAGTTTCCATGGAAATGAATGTTGGAAACATTCAACGCGAGAGGGAAAGAGACAGGAGGGAGGAACTAGCTGAGCCGGCAATGGCTGGCCGCAAGGCGATGACGGAAGCATTGGAGTGGGAATGATTATCTGCTAAATACATAAAATATAAGCTTAGCTGTCGTGATTTGACTGCTAATTAGGTGGTTTAGTTGACGATCGGGAAGTCGTTTCCATTTGGCTCCATTGTTGTCCGGGTCGAGTCGACGTCAGGACCAGGCCAACATGGTATGACCCGGGAGTCCTTGTTTGTTGAACGAAAAAAATTGGCGCGAAGCGGGTGGTGCTGGGCCGGACTAGATCTTGTTCCCGGCCCACGTTGACTGGTTTTGAGCTGGACTATGGGTCAGGTCTGCCCATGCATTCTCCCACCCATGGGCCTCATGATACTCTTTTTCGTATTAGGGAGAAAAGCAGGGGCGGTGCGACCGTGGGGGTGAGCATCTAGACCGGGCCATTGACAAGTCCTGGTCCAGTTCCTTAGAGGATTGGGTATGTCCCTAGAACCCCTAAGCAAGTTGATCTAAGAACTGGACTAAAACTATAGGGTTTGATTCTGTTCTCGGTCCCAGATTCAACGGTTCTCCATCTCAAAAATTGAGGACCAATAATGCAGGTTGGTTCCTAGGTTAAATGCTAGATTGGACTTATCAAGACCATGCTCAGTCTTAGCAATCGGGTCTAGACACTCCCTTTGAATGTTATCATAAGTGTGCCATACTTGCTATGATTCCAAACAATCAGCTCGTGACACATAGCTACTCCAGCCTAAAAGATTTGAAGCTAGCAAGCTTATTACCACAGCTCCATTGAGATGCTAGAAGTCAAGACGTCTTCCCCCACAAGGCATATCGCTATTGGGTAACGCAAGACAACCAATTCAAATTTTAGCTCACAATAGAAATCAAAGTCACAACTTCGTAGAAGACACTTGACCCATTGCAACTAATTTAACTATCTAGGTGGTTGTTAGGGCACTAGCTTAACGAACACGTTTAGACTGGGCATAATCTTCAGGAAGGATGCAATAGCAACGGAGCTAAAGACGCAAGTCAAGCCAAGAAATTTCCTCTTTGAAGTAGCAAGAAACCTTTCATATTGTTTTGTTCCTTTTACGGTGGGTATAAAGAGGAACTCTATACATATATTAAAGCTAGTTTTGATCGGATAAGACTAGATAAAGATATAATATAAAATCTATGGATTTTGCGATATTTTAGCCACTATATGATGAATCATAGTAACAAAGCTGTCTATTTTATACTTTGTCATATCTATTGTTTGATATTGAACGACATATCAATGTAAATAAACATGAAAAGGTACAAACGGAAATGGTAAAAATTTCTCAGGATTCAGTGCTAGAGAAATTTCAAATGCATGAAGATAACTCATCAATTAATTCATAATTATTGTACGATATGCATCTTAAAAAGATTTGATACTGAGAATAAATGCAAAGAGAGAAGACATTGTTATTCATTTTTGTGATTCCAAAAAGTACGGCGCATTAAATCTATTGCCACTTTTGTAAAACTTCAAAATGAACCACAAAGATATGAAAAATAGGAGTTTCGACTCATTTGCTAGTTTTGCGGATTTTTTACGTTGATTAGAGAGTTATGGATGAGAAGAAGCTTTGACTTTCTCATGCTTTCGTGGAGCTTTAACGTGAAGAAAGAATTATGGAGGAATTGTGAAGCTTCAATATGAACCAAAGGAAAAGATGGAGATGAAGTGAATTAAAAGATCCATTTCAAGTTTGAAAATGTTTAGTTAAAATCAGGGGTCTTCTATTTCATTTTTGTTTACTAATTATTATTTTTTAATGTTTTTTCCTCTCTCTCTCTCTCTTTTTTTTTTTTTTTTTTTTTTGTATTTCTTTCCCTTCGAACTATACTAATTTACCTAAAATACCTAAAATATGTAGTAAATAGGATTAGTATCACGGAAAATCTTAAATTATACACCTATGACAAACTTACTCAAAATTAATTTTGGATTACCAAAAACCCCAAATTAGTGCACATACACATGTACTCTCTATTAGTTTTTGTCAAATTTTATCGTTATTGAACTAGATGGCATATGACAATAGCTTAATTGACATGGCAAATCCACGTAAAGGTTCATAACTCTCCCCCTGCCCCAGTTAGCCATAATCTGAAAACAAATATGGTTCACTCTACATCTCCCTCAAAGTACGAAAAATCCCAGATCATCTTTCAACAAACTTAGTTGATAGAGTTGGAAGATGACATGCTCACCTTCAAATCACTTTCAATTGAAGCCATTGAACATCCTAATATAGTGATCCGGATGAGTTAGCCAAACAAGCTTGGAAAAAGAAATCAAAAGCGGGAAGATTGTTGTGTGCTTGAACGAGTTCCAACGCATAATTACGAAATCAAAGATGATAATAAAGGAGCATGCTCGATGAAGAGGAAGATGAAAAAGGATTAGAGTGCTTTGGGAGAGAGTGTTATGAATTTCCACGTGAACTTGCCCCGTCGACCGAGCTATTGTGAGGTGTCATCAAATTTGGTAATTTCATGGTAAAACTTGAAGGAAGCTAACCGAGGGTAATTGTGTCGTGCTTGTATCAGTTGTGAGTTTTTGGTGACTAAATAATTAGTTTGAAATAAATTTATCATATGTATACCAATTTAGGGTTTTTGACAATCCAAAATTAATTTGAGGTAAATTTGTCATAAGTATACTTATTTGAAATTTTTCATTGTATTAATCCTAATAAATATAGATACTATATAAATGTATTAAAAGAGCATATATTATAGAATAGAAAGAAATAAGAATATATCACTGAAAATAGAAATCAATCAACAACAAAATTGTCCATTATTATCTTTTTTGTTATTTTGAATCTTCTTTTTTATATTAGAATCTAAATAACATTTTATATTAATTTTTTTAAATTTTTTTAATTTGAGAAGTATATTATTTGAGATAAATATCTTTTATATCATGGATATAAAAAAATCTTATCGACCTTTGTCCTATCTCCCCCGTAATATATTTTTATCTGGATTATATCACGTCTATATATGATTTTATCTTGTTTTGGACACAAAAAAAAAACACAGAATATCATAAATTTTATTTTATTTTTGGGTAAAGGAATATCATAATTTTTTTTCTAGTTCACTTTTATCTTGATTACCAAACGTAGTCTAAAGGATTGGATGGGGAACACTAATGGGATGATGTGGCTTAATGAGGAATTTTCAATGAATATTTTTGTTACCACACTACTACTTTTCACCTATTACAATATTGCTATTATATTTAAATGTTCAATTTAGTCCTAGACTATATAAAAGTTTTCAATACCATCTTTCCATTAATTCAAGTTGATGGAATATGCTAATAATAAAAGAAAAAGTTGCATGTGGATTATCCGAATAAGATATTCATATTAAAGTAGAAAATAATAATCTATGTTATCGAATAATGATGGAAGTGTCAATGTCCTCTAATTTTTGCCTTTTCTAAAGTAGATAGATAAATAAATAGATATGTTGATTGATGTTTATGAAAATCCAACTCATCATATATATAATTTCACTCCATCAAATAATTTGTTGTTTGTAGGCCGCGTTCATCTCTAGCATGTTATATCTTCAAAAACTTGAATGACTCACTCATAATAAACATTGAACCAACCACCTCTGCCAAACAACAAGATGCACTGATTAAATCTCATATGTGCATCCCGACAGCTTTTGCTTACAATTCCGATTGAAAAAATGTGCTCATTAGAGGTCTTTTTCTTCTTCCGATATTTTTCAAGTAGGTATTATTGATCTTGTCGCCAAAACTTAAAACCTTTTCAAGCTTTAAAAGTCATACTTTAATCCGTGTTCCTAAATGAAAACCAAATGATAGAAATGTAGCGTTTGAGACGGTAAAACATAGAATGGTCTCAATTAATCCTACTGAATAAGTAATTTTTTGCTTGTGAGCATAACACAAGTAAAACTATCAAATCAGTGGGTCGGCTAATTAATGGTCCGACCCAAATAAACCTATTTAATTCATTTTGATCAATTTCCACGTAATACAAATTTAACCTAATCTATGAAAAGTCATAGTCAAATTAAGATAAGAGTGCAAGTGGGTGAGTGCGAGATCAAGTAAGGTGAGAGAGATTGAAGAGAGAGTCATAAGAATAAGTTATGTTTAAGTTAATTGTAAACCTATATACGACTAATTTATAGTCAATTTATAATTCATATAATACTCATATTGTGTTTAAATTCATTTATGACACATTTACCAATAAAACTAATATATTCATAACCTATTAACATTCATATGGGTTAAGCACTATGTTTACGAACCATTTTGACGTGTTAGAAAGAGACTGCATGGAAGGAAGCAATTTTTCTTTACCGAGGTATTTAGCAAATGCTCCGAAGATACTTGCCAATAAAATTCAAATCTACAAAGATCCCTCTAAACAAATTTTAAAATTCCCGAAAATTCTCTCGACGTCCGTTTCGCACTTTAGTGGATAATAATTCCCCCAAATGTGGGGTCCACCCTCCCAATCGATTTTTATTCCTCGTCCATCAACCACTTGTAGTCGAGGAGATGGTCGCGTCCATCTCCCGCAGCTGCTTTTCCGACAGGACCCACCGCCGCCCAATTCGCGCTCGACACGCGTCCGCTTCCAACGCGCCAGCCTGCTCCCCTCCAGATATTCTCCCCTTACTTCGTCCGCCCCCGCTCCTATATATCGACGCCTCCGCCACCACGCCTCCGCAGAACATCCGTCCACAGCACTCTCGATCTCGAACTCTCTACCTGTTGATCCGTGTTGACCATGCCGAACCCGAAGGTCTTCTTCGACATGACGATCGGCGGGGCGGCTGCCGGGCGGGTCGTGATGGAGCTGTATGCGGACACGACCCCGCGCACCGCGGAGAACTTCCGGGCGCTCTGCACCGGCGAGAAGGGGGTCGGGAGGAGAGGGAAGCCGCTCCACTACAAGGGCTCCAAGTTCCACCGGGTCATACCTAGCTTCATGTGCCAGGTTACTTCCAACATCTCGATTTTCATTTTCGTATTGGATGCGTTGATTATCGTGATTTTCAATTTGTCTAAATTTTCGTAGCCCGTCAATGAGATGGTGGAAATGTAAGATCATGGTTTGCTGTGATTTCGTACGGGAAAGAATAACCCCACACTTGGGAGCAAAATATGATCGAGAGAAGTCATCGAAAGGAAGTTTGACTATGGAGTATGCTGATAAGACTGTCCAATTGATGTGATTTGAGAATTAAATGAGTGATCGAGGTACCACTAATAAACGTTCCGCGATATGAGGAGACTAGATGATGAGATAGATAGCCCTGGCGGGATTGAGTAACAAAACTCATATGATCTATTAACAAAGTTGAAAATTGGATTGAGAAAGTCATATTTAATTCTCGATTAGAATATTTCAGAGGTTAAATTTAGTGATTTTGTAAATTAATTTTAGTGGAGCATCGTGCCGTGTCTTTCATCCCGCGAAAGTGCATGTCAACCCATCTTAAAGCTCTTTTCCTTTTGTGAGTGGTGAATTAGGATGAATCCTAGAGAGCCAATGAGGTTAGCTCACGGGCTAAGGGATAGGGTCCAAGCGCCTATAGAGATACAAGAAGCTTGTAAAGTGGTTATTGCCAACGATTCATTTCCTTAGTTGGTGGAATTCGATTCCTCTCGGACCTAATAATTTTTAAATCTGGAGAATATTCTGAATGTTTCATATATCTTTCATGTAAGGGAGGTGACTTCACCGCCGGGAATGGGACTGGAGGGGAGTCCATATACGGAGCGAAGTTTGCAGATGAGAACTTCATAAAGAAGCACACGGGGCCGGGGATCCTGTCCATGGCCAACGCAGGGCCAGGGACGAACGGGTCCCAGTTCTTCATATGCACTACGAAGACGGAGTGGCTCGACGGGAAGCACGTGGTGTTTGGGAAGGTGGTGGAGGGAATGGAAGTGGTCAAGGCCATCGAGAAGGTTGGGTCTTCCTCCGGTCGCACATCCAAGCCCGTCGTGGTTGCTAATTGCGGCCAGCTTCCTTGAGCCATAATAATAGAGATCTCTCTCTCACACACAATGGCTTCTTTGTATAATAAAAAGTGTCACCTATGAAGTGTTCAATGTTGTCGATCTTTTGTATGTGCTCATTTGAGGTTTGATTACTTCTTGGTCGTGCACTCCTGAAAAGAAGAGAAGATCTCACCCGTTTTTCGTTTTCAATGGGATAATATCGTATTACTTGGCTGAAAATAAGGTGAAACATTTACTTGCCTTGCAAGAGGGAAACTTTTGACAAGGTTTGGAACATAAATTGTTGAATACCATGTGTTGACACCTAAATTTTTGCACAATTTTTGGGTTAATTTTTACTAAAATAAAAAAAAAAAAAGACATGGCATATAGTTTAGAAGCATTTTATTTTCATTTTGTTTTATTTTAGGCTGCCGGTGCGGGGAAGATTTTTCACATATTCCGTTCAAACTTTTCATATTTTTAGGCAATATACACCGAAGGATGTATTTTCGAGCAAAAAAGGAAAATTTTGGATAGAATATGTGAAAAATACAAAAGGAATATTCTTGAGGTGGATATATTTCAACGATATATTTAGGGGTATCATGCGTGAACAAAAAGGAAAAAATATATACCGTAGAGATACATTTTTTAGACCTATATAATACCTCACGTGCAATTTGTTTGAGGGAGGCCACACTATTGATACATACGGTCATAGGGGAGCTTCTCTAGGGTTCGTCGAGGAAAGAAACACAAAAAAAGTCAAAAAAAAGGGAAAAGAGAGAAGGGACGTGCAGCAGAGGGGGAAAGAGAAAAAGAAAAAAGAAAAAACTGAAAAGACTTCTACTGTTCATCTTCTCCGAGGGTTTTGCTGCACTGCCGGTCCCTGCATCGCTGGTCCTCGGTCTGCACCACCTCCGCTGCGTCTCCTGCCGGACCGAAACCTGCCGGCCACCACCGAGCCTCCCGAGCTCCCCTGCTGAACCGCCTCCACGAGCAGCACCGCCACTCCGCCTTTTCCTGCTCCGCCCGAGCCCGAGTCGACGCCGAGCCGCCCCTGCCGAGCCGTTCCATCCTCTGCTGCAGCGCCTCCGGCTCCCTCGCTGCGACCCAGCGCCGACGACCGCCGTGCACGACTTCCTCCCGCGACGCCGCTCGGAGCCGAACCCCCTGCACAGCACTTGCTGTTCGCAATTGGCAGTGACCCGCGAGTCCCCCACGCCGGTCTCCGCCGTTCCTCTTGTTGCCGGAGCTCTTCCGCCACCGGTTTGCCCTCGCCGGAACCCTAGCCGACGAGCTCTCCCTCGCCGGAACCCTTCGCCGGAGTCCCAAACCGGTGGTCAAGATTTTCTTTTATTAAAAAAAGAAAAAAATCGAATTAGGTAGATTTGCTTTATTTTATTAGGCCGGATTATTTTATCTTATTTTATTTTTATATCTTGGTTTCTTTGTTTATTTCTCTACATGCATAATTGAAAATCTCAACGTATCACCCGTCCTTGTCCGTAGGGGTTTTTATTTCATCTATAAGGTTTTAGATGAAATAATTAATTAAACGAGAATAAAATTGATGTTTTGATCTTTAAGGCTTAAAAAATCAAATTATCAATTTTACTAACATTATCCTTGATCGGCGATATGTGATGTCGCTTTTTGGGGTAATTTTGAATGGATTTGATCGTTTTTATTTATCTTGAGATATATTTGAGATATAATATCACATGCTTTAGGGTTATTTGCATATTTGGGCAAAGCATTCCATTTATCATGAATTTTTGAAAAATAAAAAAATGTCATAGGTTAAATTAGTTTAATTATTTATGATAAAATGCATTCTTTTAGGAAAAAAAAAAAATGTTATATGCACGTCATTAGGGCTAGATTCACTGGGATGCATGTCATTTAGTATTTTTGCTAGGCCTATTTAGTTATAAATTACATGTCATTAGAATTAGGTTATTAGATTAATTTAGATTGCATATTTAAATGTTGCATTTCTTTAATTTCGAATCTCATAGAAAATACAAAAAAAATTATTATTTAGAATAAATCATCTCATGCTTAGGATAGACTATATGCTTAGTTATGTCATATTGCTTAGGTCATATAACTAAGTCATGTTGCCATGTCATATCATTTCATGTTAAATTAGTGGCATGCATTGCATATTGCATGATTTTCATTAATTAAGTGAAAACAAAACAAAAATTGCGTGTTAATTAGAAATCATATTTAGGATCATTGATGTGAATTCTAAACTAACAACGCAAATGCTTTCGTTGCTATGAGGTAAGTCCTGCAATTTATTCATTTACTTTCTTGAGTGTTAAATTGGTGGTTTGCGCACCTGCATGATCACTTCATATGTTAATGAATTAAAATCAATCAAAACTGCTTGCCAAACATTTTTCAAAATAAAAAGAAAGGTACCGAAAGGGCATTAGAGGAATCTAATGTAATCAGTCCCGTCCCATAGTCTGCAGTTCGTAGGAGTAAAGTGAAACTCCCGTTACTTTACTTGGTTTCTAATCGACCCACCAAAAAAATAGATTAGTGGCGACTCATGATTAAAAAATCAATTGCATGTTAAGAACTTGAACTTAAGTCGCGAATTGGTATGAGCTTGGGAGAGCCCGAATTAAGTCTAGACTTAATAATCCATTAGCCAAACCCTAGGTGGTCCAAACAGAAAAATTGGTCGCGACACCATGTATTATCATGTTGGTGACTTGGTGAAATACAAAATTATGCTTGCGTGGAATCAGGATCCGAATTGGATGAGCAAAGACATTTTTTTTTTTTTTTGATTTAGAATGTTTTGGCAAAAGGGGAAAGAACTTTTTAACGTACCTAGATGATGTACTTGCCGAGAATTGGTTTGTCTTTAGTTTACAATTGCATGATGTTGCACCCCAACTCTTAAAGTAGAGGAGAAATGATATGGCCGTTCTACCCAAAAGATGTACTATTAAATGATCCAAAACGGTATCGAAGGCTTGTTGGAAAATTGAATTATCTAACTGTCACTCGATCCGATATTTCCTTTTCTGTGAGTGTTGTAAGTCAATTTATGTCTTCTTCTCATACCTCTCATTGGGATGCTGTAATCAGAATTTTAAGATACTTGAAGAAAACTCCAAGTCGTGGTCTTTTCTTCGGTGATCATGGTCACAGAAGAGTGGAAGTGTTTTCAAATGCTGATTGGGCTGGGTCTCCTACAGATAAAAGGTCTACATTGGGTTATTGCACTTTTGTGGGAGAAAACCTAGTATCTTAAAAGAGTAAGAAGCAAAATGTTGTGGCTAGATCCAGTGCGGAATCATAATACAGAGTTATGGCTCAAGCTACTTGTGAATTAATTTGGATATGTTGACACATGATTTTTAGTCGATACATCATTAAAAATAAAATAAAATAAAATAGAGAGAAAACTCCAATTAGTTCACAATTAATCGTCGCCGTTCATTAATAATGTATCCTGGCCATTGAAATAGGCATATGCTCAATTAGGGGAACTCTTAACTAGGAAGATCAAATCCTAGCCCTATTAGTTCAATCGGTTTACACGTTCTCTTCATTCCTTCTGTCAATTTCTACATCGCTCTCTTTTATTCTCCTATATTAATTTCTACAAATGTAATTAAATTGAAGAATGAGGTGAATAAACTAAAGAAGCGGTACAGTAGCTTTAAGAAGCTTCTTTCACAATTTGGATTTGGATGAAATAATGTAAATAAAACGATTGTTATGGAGGATCCAAGTGTATAAGATTCTCACATCAATGTATCACTTTACTTAGGTCCATTTTTTCTTATTGTGGATGTAAGCTTCAATTATATATGTCATTTTTATGAAATTTGTAGAATTATGGTGAATGGGCTAAATTCAAGAATGATGGGTTTCCTAAATATCCAAATCTTTGTATTGTGTTTGGTGATTTATATGCTACTAGAGAGTATGTAATAGGAAATACAGAAGACTTAGTGGTGTCAGAAGGAGAAGATAATGGTGTTAGTGGCGATAATGGTGGTGGTGCTACGGTAGTTTATTAGGAGGAATCTAATGAACACTACGTTGATGAGGGAATTTTAACATCTAACGTGCTACCACCTCAGTTCATGAGAAGCACAAGTTAAATAGGACACCAAATTCCAAGAGAAGAAGAAAAAGTAACAATTGTAGTGTTAATGGCACTTACAAAGCCATTCAAGAAATGATCAAATTTAGGACGGCCCAATCAACAAGTGGCTTCGTAACCTCATAGGCCCCACCTTTTATAGACCCCTACTTCATAGGAGTTGTGGTTGCCATTCTAAATGGCATGCTTGACTTGGAGCAGAATATTTACAGTAAAGTTGTGAACTAGGCATGCCTTAATGCTACTTAGAGAAAGGCTTTTATCATTTCTCTACTTGAAAGAAGATGTGGACTTTTTGAATCTTTTTAAGTAGTTGTTAAGAAACATGCTATAGATTTATATTTGGCTTAATCTCATTCTATGACTTATGTATTTGAGACTTTGTTTATTTATATTTTTAAGTTGCAATTATGATGACATTATCACTATTGTTGATTACTATTGGAGTCATTATCTAATGAGTTTATATTCTTATTTTGTGTGATGATATAGGTAATATGAATGGGTGTAAACGTAGCATGTATAATGGTCAAGTAGTATCAGTTAAATCAATTGAGCAGAATTTTGATGATTTTAATTTTGATATACCGATGGCATGGTTGGCCACTATTATAGTGGATATATCCCTACACATGAGATAACCTATTAGGGACAACTTATTATCAGAATAGCACTAGATAAGGGAGGTTCTTTATGAGCATTCCGATAGAGTATATGAAGTTTTTAGAATGGAGAGACATGTCTTTCTCAACTTTTGTGATTTAATGAAAGAAAAAGATTGGTTGGAAGATAGTCAATATATTGAGGTAGATCAACAAATTGGGATTTTCTTATCTATGATTTGTCACAAGAACTCAAATAGAGATTTATGTGAGATCCAACGTTCATGACAAACTATCATCAAATACTTCATTAAAGTACTGCAAGCAGTTCTCAAATTGGCAAAATAGGTTATCATACCACATTCCTTTAATATTGTCCCATAAGAGATTTTTATGGATCCTTACCGTAAACGTTAATTCAAGATAGAATTATCATATATTCCTTTACACCATCAATTTTATTTTGTTGATAATATTATATAATACTAGTTTTTGATAAAATGATAGAGCTATATAAGCGATATTGATGGCACCCATATTCATGCTTCTGTACTTGTGTCAAAGCAAATCTCATTTAGATATAGGAAATGCATTACCACTCATAATGTGATGTGTGTTTGTTCATTTGATATGGAATTTACCTTTATATATGCTGGTTGGGAAGACTCTGCAACGATTGTTGAGTACTTTCAGCAATACTAGAGACTCATCGCTTGGAATTTCCTCAACCACCACTAGGTATTTGCTTGTCCTTTAAGGAATATTTTTTTTTATGATCATATTTATAGTTACAAATTATGACCAATGTATGAATACCTTATTATAGGCAAATACTATGTTGTGGATTTTGGTTATGCAGCAACTCTGGGATTTTTAACTCATTTTAAAGGTGAACGATATCATTTAAATGATTATAGGGGTATAACGAAACGACCAACAACTGCAAGAGAATTGTTCAACTATAGATATTCTTCTCTAAAGAATGTTATTGAAAGATTATTTGGGGCATTGAAGAATTTTTTTTCTATTTTGAGGCACATGTTCTCATTTACAATTCGAAAGCAAGCACATATTGTAATTGTATATTATGCCATCCATAATTACATCCATGATTATGACAAGATGGATAAAAAAATTTCCCTATATGGAGATCTGCAGTTCTTGTTTGAATTTATGCAAGATGAACTTGCAAACGATATATTGATTGATGATGGAAACCAAATAAATACGCTTAGGAAAACTATTGCCAATAAAATAGCAAGAGACCATAATATGCTGGAAATTCCATGAAATTGTATTTTCAACTTTTGTAATGTATTACTATTATTTCGACTATTATTTTGTATTTGATGATTTCCTATATTGTTATCTAATCAATTTATGTTCCTAAAAATAGAAATTTTATTCTATTATCAAACGAATTTCTATTCCAAAAATAAAAAAAATCGAGTCATTAGCAAATGGGTTTCTTTGCTCATAAAATTGTCCGTGGAATAGAAATCAAGAAATCAATTTCTTACCAAAAATTGATTTCTATTCTAGAAATTTTGTCATGGGCCCTAAGCTCGCTTCATACTTATGAGGCGTTTGATGGATTTGGTAGGGGTGCCTGATTGTTTCACTGAGATGTGATGACAATTTTTTTAGTGTGAACTTGGAAGCGATATTTTTGTAATTTGGCTAAGTTATCGAATTACTAGTTAGGTGTTGTTGATTAATCAAATGATCAATTCTTTGCATTGTCAATGTTTATGTATTGATTATTTGAGTTGTCAATATTCACAATGTTGATTATATGAGTTGTCAATATTACATCAATCGGTCATATGAGATAATTTGAGGATGTCAAAGTGGGACCCCCTTTGGAAGAGGTGTGGTTTGGGGACAAACTAGACGGAAAGCTAATGAGCTTAAAATGACTTGGTCTAATGAGAGAGGGGAGTAATCATCGAGGCGAGAAGGTCCGAACAAGGGGCAGCTTATGATAGGCTTTTAGATGGTGAAGGGGGCATAAGTGAATGGAATTGTACACTAAAAAAAGGGAAGAGCACGTTGGTATGCTTCGGGAGTATTCATGATGTCTCATGAGTTTAAATGGATTATAATCAGTGATAAGTATGAAATCACCCGTGTAAGTATTGGTGAGCTTCATGATCCGTATAAACTTATCTATGTATGACTTTTATGACCAATGTGAACGTATGATGTTGAGATTCATGACAAGTATGGAATATATATAGTAGTGGTGAAATGCATGACATGTATGAATTCACTTATGTGTGGTGGTGAAATGTGTGACAAGTATGAACTTGCCTATGTATATTCATGTGTATGGCATTGAATCACTAGATATTGGTGCACCTTATAATATGGCATCCGTTTACTTTTGGCTGAACGAACATGTAATGTTGTTAATATATCTTATTAGCATATTATGATAGAAAAGAAAGAAAACTTATTCTTGTATAGTTATTTTGTATTGCCTTGAATTCATGTTGTTTGACTTAGTACCAAGTTGAGTATTAGATGATCTCCTATCTTAAGACTTAGGGATTTCATTTCCTAAGCTTCGGCTCAACCCTCATTTTCCATTGGACATGACGATGGAAGGGATGGAGTGATGCTTGAGACCATCAACTTCTAAGTTGGGTGGTGGCTTGCTTGTGAAATAGTACGAGAATAGTAGTACTAGTTGGTCCATAAACCATAGGTTCTAGAACTATATGTTTCGATAATAAGTATTGGTGTTTGCATAAAGAAAAATATATATGTGTCAACTTTCTTGTATGATGTATTGTGATGTTTTCGTAATGTTTCTGTATGCGTGATTATAATTGAGTATAAAAGGAAATGACACATGTAGCTTGTGATATGCTTAAGCCGTCACACCTTCATTCAACTCCAATTGGGCTTTCTCTTAGCTTTAGATAATTTAGTTGCTGTTGAAAGTATTATGGGCCAAAGGGAAGTATTGTGGGTTGCTAATTCCATCATAACGACTGCACTTCTTTGTAGGCCATTATCCTTAAAGTTCGGCTCATCTTTTAACTTAGAGATACCAACGAAGCCGTCATTGGGTCGTAAGTAGAGGTGTTAAATGGGTAGAAAACCCATTTATTGACCCATTTAT
Organism: Eucalyptus grandis; assembly: GCF_016545825.1. NCBI lineage: Eukaryota > Viridiplantae > Streptophyta > Magnoliopsida > Myrtales > Myrtaceae > Eucalyptus > Eucalyptus grandis. The sequence goes on along the minus strand of NC_052617.1, from coordinate 37,599,149 downwards.
GCTTAAATGGGTCGTTAATGGGTCAGCCTTTTTTTTCCCAAGACACCCACGTGGGTTTTAAAAATAAACGGACTGGGTCTTAAATGGGTCTACTATATACCCATTTACCAACCCATCAAAATAAACCCAGTAAGTAACCCACGAAGGCCACACCCACGATTGACGATTCTACGACCCCCTCTTCGCTTTCGATTCGCTGCCACCTCCATCGCCTCGTCGCCGCTTGCCGCCGCCCATCGTCGCCTTGCCACCGCCCATCGTGGGCGGCGACGCCCATCTCTAGTGGCCGAGGTTTTTCGACAACTCAATCGTCGTAGTGTCACCACCAGCGGTAGGGTTCGGGTCGGCGAGGATGGAGGAGGGTCGCTCGTGCTAATCGGCCAGCGGGCCGTTCCAAGAAGGAGGGAGGGAGTCGAGGGACTACTTCCAGCAGCAGCCGTATGGAATTTGTCCATTCAATCAATTGTGAATTTTAGCGCCACGATCAGTCTCGCGGATTAGCTGGACTAGGGCGTTCCTCTCGATTTCGCGAAGCACGTCAATCGGCATCTTCATTCGACATCGAATCCAGAATATGCAAAACCCTAAAAGCAGCACTCGTCTGCTCGCCGCGAACGGCTCTTGGATCCATCGTCGGAGGATGGAGCCGCTCGGTTCAGGTACTCCGTCTCAACACGCAATCGTGGACTTTTTGGGGGAATTCTGCAATCGGATGATGATTACAAGTACCGGTGTTTTTATTTGCATTCATCTGATTATGTCTCCTTAGTCTCGGTCTCCTTGTGTGTTTTAATTCTAGGACTTGAAGTTGGAGGAACTCTTTGTGGCCATACTCTCAATGCTTCTCGTTTTGGTGCTTATTCCGCTGTTTGTATGGAAGCGGCGAAAGGATTCTTCATCAACTGATACGCACGAAGAAGGACAAGATCAGGTTTATTTCCAATACTTCTTCTCTGCATTCGGTAGTGCGTTCAAAACGGATAAAACCATTTGTTGCTAGGGCTGTGTGGATCAAAATATACTCTTTGTTCAGTCATTTTGTGAGTTACGGGAGAGCCATGTACTGCAGTTGATCTTCATTTTTTATTTCCCTTACGGGCGTTCGCTCTCTGCTGGTGGTGACCGCTTTGTGAGTTACGGGAGCCGGATCCGGTGGAGTTGCAGCGGGTGGTATCTTGCGAATAGAGAGTTGTTGCGGTTCCTCAAGCTTAGGCCCAGAATGTTCTAAGTGAAGGTAAGGATGAATTTGATGACTGCTGCGATTTTTCAATGTTCTAGTGAATAGAAATTGCTCTTTCGACATCATATTCCTCCACTCTGTTGTTAGAGCTTCTTTTCGGCAGCTCATTCTTTACCCTTTATGTTAGATTCATAACATGCAATCCTGAACCCTGAACCTGTTCTAATTTATGTTTTCTCCAACTAATTAGTTGACATGTGGTGGGAATTTTTTCTATCATTGTTTCGTTGAAGGTCAGTTTTCAGTTCTAAATACTGATTGAAAGTTAAATTTTATCTGTGCGTCAAGCAGGTGAAGATGTTGTCTTCATTGCCAATGACTCGCACACTTTGCTCTTCTTCCATGCTACCTCAAAACAATGTACCAATCTCGAGGGCTTTACAAAAATGCCAAGGTAAGTTTTCATCTTATAGTTCATTGTTTATGACACATTTTTTTGTTAGATAGTCTGGACATGCAACAGTAGATAAACTTGATTCCGGGTAGCATTCTGCATCCACAACATTGCCTACTAGGGAAGATTTCCCTTTGGAGATTTCTCCCTTGTCAATCTACCTAATGAATTTAAGAGTTCTTTTGACTTCATAGATGGGTATGTCGTCTGGGTCTAGTGCAACCTTCCATTTTGCAAAAAGATTGTAGTTTGGTTGCCTTAACCTCAACTTTCTTTCTGCTGAATCTGTTGGTGTATCTTGCAGGAATCTCAAGCCTGCAAAGGGAAGGAAAATCAACTGGATGAAGGCTGGAATTATAGAATCCCAAAGGGTCTTAACTGGATGATGCTTACGGTGAAGATGATGCAGCAGAGGCTTCATGGAGTTCTGAGTACATATGAGTTTTCATAAATAATCAGCATATGATGTACCCCTGTTTTAAGTCAGATTGAAATCTTTTAGTCTTGAGTCTACCATGTGTTCATTTTGTTTGATGTATATTTTGCTTCTGCTGTGTGCGGATATTGTATCAGTGATGAGAGATTGGCAATGAATAGGAGCTGTTCAATTATGAGATCCTTCTGGGATTCCTTTATGCTTGACGGAGTGTGGGTCAGTGGCAAATTTCAATACTTGTGACCTCTTAAAATCAGTCTAGGCATAAAGGTGGCACCTGTAGAGAATGTTGCATCAAAGTCATTTGTTCAATGCTCTCGGCAAAAGGGGCTCATGAAGATCTATAGACACTTGCTCAACTATCAAAGTACTGCACTAATATTCCTTAAATTCTTACATCCATTGAGACACATTCCATCTATAAAAAAAAAAAATTCTTTAGAAAAATTGGTCACTTGGCCAATTGGAAAAATGATACTAGAGAAAGATAGATTGGTTTCACTTTTTACGTTGGAACCCTTGTAAGAATACTTACATAATATATATATATATATCCTCTAGAGCTCGTCGAGCAAGCTTGAGGCTCGCTTGTGACCGATTGCCAGCCGTCGTCGTGGCCGGCAGCCGGCCAAAGAAGAAGAAGAAGAAAAAAGAAAAAAAGAAAAATTATATTTAAAAAATAAAAATGATTAAAATTTTATTTTAAAAAATAAAAATAATTAAACTTCGATTTTTTAAAATAATTATTTTAAAAGTTATAAAAATTTTCCATTAAATTTGTATTTTATAAAATTATTTTAGCAATATCATTTTTCTAAATATATATAATAAATTAAGTTTAGTTAAATAGGTCGGGTATGGATTGGGTATGGGTCGGATCGGATATGGGTGAAAATTTTTGCATTGCAATAAACGGGTCATAAACGGGTTAAATGGGTCGATTTGGGTCGGACCATTTATGACCCGACCCAAACCCGACCCGACCCACCCGTTTAACGGGTCTATTAACGAGTGATAATTTATTACAAATGTCATAGTTTAAGGTTTTTTATGGTAAAAAATTAATCGGCGTAATTTTATCATATGTATATCGGTTTATTATTTTTGATAGTAAAAAATTAATATAAAATAATTTTTTTCACATATGAATTTGTTTAGCATTTTTCGTGACATTAATCTAATGAAAATCAAAAGACGATAGAATATAAATTTAAACGCTTTCTCTAATTTATTTTTATTTTTATTTTTTGCCAAATTCACATTTTCCTATAATTTTCTTCGTTTATCTGTTGAGAAATATAAATCCAACGGGGAGGCGAAGCCAAATGGAGCGTGCCTCAAAGCGAAAGTGCCGCGAGCGACGAGCGCGACTGCGAGCAGTAGCATCCCTCCTCACTGCTTCCGGCTATTGAGAGCATAAGATGATGGCCGAATCCCCAAATCGCCTCCGGCTTCAATTCCGCTCGCCATCGAATTAGGCCGGCGGCGGCGGGGGCGGCGAAGCGCTCCGCGCAGAACCAGCTTCACGAATCGAGCTCTCCCGGGAAAGACTCGGCGTCCGTCTCGACCATCCTTCCCTCCGGCCGATACGAAAAAAATGTCGGACGCGGTAATCAAGTTCGGGGCTCTGGCCAGGAAGGCGAGCCGGGCCGCGGGACGAGCCCCGGCCGCCGCCGTGAAGGTGGCGGAGTTCGATAAGGCTTCGGAGGCTCCGTTTGACAATTGGGGCGTCTTGGGTTTGCACTCGGTTGGGCGGATCCATGAGGTAACCGCTCTTTTTCAGCCCCCTTTTTTCCTCGAAATGTTTATCGGTGCTTGTTTTGGGTGTACTTCAATCTCGTGGCGTCCCGTGAATGGTTGGTTTTGTTGGGCTCTGATGTTTGTTTGCTTCGAGAGAATAAAGATTAAGGATCTCCAGGGTCACGTATAAGGACCGGTCCTCAATGGGTAACGGGTGACACCAACATAGTATGCTGGAAAGTTGCGTGTTTTTGTGGTGTTCCAGATTGAGTTTGTGCTTCCTTTTTTCCAGTAGCACCCACATTTTGTGCGACTCCTTCATGTCTGCTGTGGTAAAAAGAAAGTCTATAAAGAACTTGGAGATGGGCAAGTTTCTAATGGAGGATGTAAAGAGTGTTATTCTGCAATGCTTTGAGGTGCTTTTTGATCTATGTGACTGAGCCGTCCCTTTTATGTGGAATTAGATTTAAACACGGCAGTACTGGCTGACATTGCCGTTGTTTATGTCACGCTGGGCTCTGTCTCTGTATCCTCGTATCGACAGTTGCAATTGTTCTGCCCGAGTTAGTCTGAGATTTGGGTTTTCATCGGGTATCTGCTGTTTGCATTCACATTTATCTGATCCCTTATGTACCTAAGCATCTTGAAATTGCCATTGAAGTGTGTTTCAATGTTCTGTACTCTTTTTTTTTCATGTGGTTTACATGACTTGGCTGCCACTGTAAATTGGTGGGTTACCAGGTCACGTTCCTAAGTAGTTTGACCTGCTTATCACCAGGCAAAGTAAGAATTTGTCCTATTCATCAACTCCAAGGATACTTGCCATGTCATTTTGTCTATGAATTTGAAAGAGGTCTTCAATAGAGCATAAAGAAAATAGGCAAAAAATTCAGTTCGCGAAAACAAAGAGTGCGGTGACTCTTTTTCTTAAATATTCATGCTTTATTTTTTGTGACCACTTTTCACAAGTTAATTATGCTAGCTTCCTGATTGCTCTTAATGTTACGAATCAAAATGCAATCATCCTTAAGGGTGTAATTTGCGTTAAACATCAAATTTCATATTTTCACAATATGAATTTCATGATAATTTGCACACTACGTTACATTATTTTTGGTTACCACACGGGAAATACAAGGGTGAGGTACTTTCCCAATATAATTTTTGGACTGATCTGTCTGTGTATTATTTCCTCGAATTTCCTTGGCTTTTATTTTTAGAAAAAGAACTGCCAATCTACTATGGCAAGTTAATCATACAGCAGCCACCGACTATTTGGGTTTCTGAGTGAAAAATTTCTACTTTATCATGATATTCCTGTGTCTAAGCAGACTCCCACTCATAGGCTCTGGATAATATATGAAATTTTCAAAAGGAAGCAAAGATCTGTCTCTCAAGTGCCAAGAAACAGATTTATAAAAATTGACTAGATGATTTCTCTGCAAGAAAAAATCTGGTGGACGACCAGCATCTGTATTTGATATCTGGTGTGAAACAACATGAGTAGGATAAAGAATAAGAAAGTGGAAGGGTGGTTCTGTTCATATTAGTGTGTTCTCCGACTAAGCACAGTGTCAATTTTGCCACCTCAAGCCCTCCTAATATGATAAGAATTATATTTTCCTTCATAAAGCACTCTATAAAGCAAGAATCGTAAAAAGCACTTTTAAAGAGGTTAAATTGTGCTCAAAACAAGCCTTACCAAAAAAAAAAAAAAAAAAAAAAATTTGTGCTCAAAACAAGTCCCTGAATGCTTGTGAAGACATATGTCAAGTGTGACCACCAAAGTGCCACCATAATTGGACATGAAAATTACATGCGTACTTATTTGTATCTGCTGAAGTCTAGCGACAACATAATTGTCCTTAGTGGGTTATATCGACAAGGGTTACTGTAGTCAAGGTTTCTTTTCATATTAACGAGAAAGTTGAGAACATCTATGTGCCAATTACCTCTTTTATTGCAAAATATCTATGAGATCTGTGTATGATATATTCCTTAAACCCTTCAGAAGCTGTCTTCTATGTGTAATACAGCGCTCTCTCTTTCAATATTGCCAGGTTTCACATATCAATTGTTGCAGGATTTATAGAAGTACAGAGCTGAATCTCCGGATTATGAGACCTCACAAGCTGAATTTGTATAGGTTTTACTCTACATCAAACCTACAGGCGTTGTCAAATGAAGTTTCTGGAAGTCATACCAGCTATCAACTACATGCTACTAGGAAGCAATCACGGCAGATTGTGGAGTTGATTAAAAGTTGCCCAGATGATTTGGAAGTGAAGTTGGATGCGATGAATGTAAGGCCATCTCGCTCTTCGATTAGATGGATATTTCGAACCATAAACAGTAAGAAGGTTTCTGCTTTGCGGTTCTTTCGCTGGACTCAGAACTCCTGGCCTGACCTTGGCTGTAATTCTGACATCTGTAGTTTGGTCATTGATAATTGTGGACGACTTGAAGATTATGATACCATGCTTCTCCTCTTGAAGGAATTTTCTTTGGATGGAGTGTGCCTTACAGAAAAGGCTTTTACATTCCTAACTGTCTTAAGGTCTTCAGAAATGGATCCTGTGAACAAGACAATAAAAGTCCTGAATCAAGTCGGGGGTTCATGTCGTAATTCTGGGATATTTGCTTTGATCAAGATGCTTAGTCATTTGGGATCCTTTGAGACGGTGAAGTATGTAATGCAAATTACAGAAGTAAAGGCTTCGTACTACAATATTATGGCGAGGGAGAAGTGTCGTAGGTGTGATTTTGAGGAAGTGAAAGCTATGATTGATGAGATGAAGCAAGCAGGCTTGGGGCCAACTACCAGTATCTATAATTACTTTGTCAGTAGCTTGTGTCGGAATGGCAAACTGAGCGAAGCAATCCATTTGATTGAAGAAATGGAAGGGACAGATTGCCCTCCCAACGCTTTGACTTTTGAGATACTGATTAATCACTACATTAGAGAGGGGAAGATGAATGTCGCAACCCAGTTACTTGATCGAATGGCATTGATTGGGATAGAACCTCGTATCACAACGCATACTGCCTTTATCAAGGGTTATTTTCACCGGGAGCAACACGATGAAGCCTACAAATATGCAGTTTCCTCGCGTGTTAACCACTCAGGTAATGAAACTAACAGCTTGCTTGCAAGGCTTCATCTAAAGAAAGGACACACTATCACAGCCCAAAAGATCCTGCTTGAAATGATCGAGAAGGGTCTGAAACCGAACCTCAGAGTTCACTGGGGAGTTGTGAAAACTCTTAAGAAGATGGGTGAGATATGTCTGGCCCAAGATTTGGCAAGCAGCTTCGCCAAGACACGGTTGAATTCGGAGGCTGGTTAGTGAGAATAACCGAGTTTATTCACTCTTTCTATCGCTTTTCATGTTCTCTCTATCGACACAAGAAATATGAAAGTGCTTTGTCTGGAGAACACCTGACCATTTGCATTCAAGCCGCAAGACAACAATATCTCGGGAGCAAGCAACCCTGAAAGTAGGATGAGGCAACCGTATGATGGGGTGGCAGCTACAATGGGCAGGTGAAAGCCTAAGAAGATGCGGGCAGCTGCTCTGAAGGACCTCCACCATGCGGTCCCTTTGTCCATTTCCTGCTGGCATCGCCTTGGACGATGCTGTGGTTGGATTAACGACGTAGCTGGCTTCACTTGTTAGGAACTGTTTTCTTGTGGAATTTACCATTGTACGGAAACGTGACATTGTATCTGTCATGCCTCTCTCTTTCTTTTTAGCAAGTTTTGCAGTAACTTGTTTTTTGTCTGGTCACTGTATTCACGGGGTCTCAGACTATATAGAGACATTCTTCCCTAATATAGCTGTTCCAACGCCCGAGAATGAAGGGATAATAAGTGACCAATAATGGAGAAATCTCCAGTCTTATTAAGTCTCGGCTCGGACCGCGATTTAAAAGACGGTTAGCACTTGTTCTTGCAGAGCTTTACGAGGGCCGACAGACCATTTCTTTAACTTTCATTATATGTTTCTGGTACGAGGCTTTTTAAATATATCTCGATCAATTACTGAGATCTTGACGTGCGTAATAGAGATTTCACTTTATGGTCTATGATAAAATAATGAGAAAATTTTAAATCAGGAATTAAAGCGAGATCATCTTATACACAAAAAAAGAGAGTCTAGAGTAAATATTGTCAATCACAAATAAAGGTCTGATATGATCGGCAAGTTCAGGTGATGTTAGGGCTTTATATAAATTATAAAGTGCACTTTGAATTATCTTCTAAAAAAATTGCTCCGCTTCGAATCTTTAATTAAAGTTTTTCCTAAGGCAATAGAAAGGGTATTCTGTCCGAATCCAAAAGAGTCAACGACTACAGTTCTCTTCTGCCCACGTTAGCAAATTAGGAGAAAAAAGGAAAATGACGACGGGTTCCCATTTTTCTATCCCGTAATTTTTAGATGGATTGAATCGAACGAACGCCCAAATTATAGTGTCCCTCACTCCCACTCCCACTTCCACTTCCACTTCCACTCCTTCTCTCTCTCTCTCTTCGGGTACGCGAAGGAGAAGGAGATAATGTCGGAGACGATCATCAAGTTCGGGATCCTGGGCTGCGCCGAGATCGCGCGGAAGGTCGGCCGAGCCATAATCCTGGCCCCCAACGCCACCATCGTCGCCGTCGGCAGCCGCTCCGCCGAGAAGGCCGCCCGGTTCGCCGCCGACAACGGCTTCCCCGCGGGCACCCGGGCCTACGGCTCCTACGACGCCGTCCTCGACGACCCGGAGGTCGACGCCGTGTACGTGCCCCTCCCCACCAGCCTCCACGCCAAGTGGGCCGTCCAGGCCGCCCGGAAGAAGAAGCACCTGCTCCTGGAGAAGCCGGTGGCCGTGGACGTCGCCGAGTTCGACGGGATCGTGGAGGCCTGCGTCGCGAGCGGCGTGCAGTTCATGGACGGGACGATGTGGATGCACCACCCCAGGACCGCGACGATGAAGGAGTTCGTCTCCGACGAGAGGGCTTTTGGGAAGCTCAGAGCGGTATATTCTTGTCTCTTTTTGATGATTCTTCCGGCCTTTTCGATCTCGATTCTGTGTCTGGCCTCATGTATCTGTTTGTCGGATTTGGGGTTTTGTGGGGAGACAACAATGGATGTTGTCTTCTCCTTCTTGAGGATATGTTTTGGGTAGCGAGCTCGGTGCAATAATTTTAGATGCTCTTTTGGTAATTGTCGGATACGACCTCGCCTGTACACCAGAGATATGCATGTTCTTGATTGGCTGGATACGTGCATTCTTTTGGGCCATCGCTAAAAGATGATGTGATATAGGAAAAATAAAAGAAAATAAAACCCTAATTGGCTGGCTATCAATCTTCTTCATCTCCACTCCAAAAACCCATGTATATTTGTAGCTTTGATGGCTAATTTATCCAACCTGTTCACAACGATTTGCTATGTATGTCATGGTTCCTTCTTCTCTGATTCGAAAAAAACTCGACCTTGAATAATAAGATATAGTGAATTCCTTTCGTTAATAATATGAATATGTCGGGACAAAAATAGCAAAAATCATTCACCAACATGAAAAATACTCTCTTCAACTGTCAATTGGCTAGCTTCTCCTCCACATGCTTGCTGATCTTCTTCTGTGACGCTTGTTTATGTCTCATGAAGAAACTCTTAAAGAGAATCCTTTTCATTTTCACTTAAATCTTCAAGGAGTTGCGATTTATCACCCTCTCCATGTGAAAAATTTCGAATTTTTCTTGATCATTATATTCATCCCAGACAACTATCTGTATGACTTCTTCATTATCCCACTTAACTCTAGTGGTTTCATCATCAAAGTCTTCACTTATAGGATAGGTTTCGTCATTAAGATCTAAGGCATAACACCCTACAGCATTATTTATGGTCCGGCATCATGAATGGTATTTTCTTGAAATCCATTATCACCATCAGCCTTGAGGCCACCTCTGGCATGTCCTGGGGATGCTATCTTTTTTTAAAAGTAGGGTGAGATAAAGTAGCGGTCACCTTCCGGATTCTCCATATCGGCTTCCAAAGGTTCTTTCCTATCACTGGAAAGCCTGTACAGTGCGCCACGAGGCTCCGATCATATGTTGCATCTAAACCATCTCTGTTTGATGGGTTTGGTTGTCCAACCATTGTGCCGAAACAAAATCCTAGTTGCGAGGTAGGACCTTTTGTGCTTTTGTACCAAATTGATGTGTGCAAAAACATCCTAACACGGGGCTCTGATACTGATTGACATAATTGGAGAAGGAAAGGATAATGAAAAGAACAAAAACAGGGCTAAAATAGAGTTGAATTGAAGCTGGACAAAGAAAATATATTCCAGGGTTTATGAAAAACTAGTGATGTTTATGAATGAAGAAAGCTGATGACAAAGAAACTTAAATACCAATTTACAATAAGAAAGCTGATGACAAAGATGAAGGATGATCTCAACCTTTGATCTAAAATAGCAATTCCTAATCTAATCTGTTGGAGCTCAGTAAAAGTCACATGACTGGCACAGAACTGTACAATAACCTAATAACATAACGAAAGACTAAGCAAAAAAGAAGACGCTTAAAATTAGTAGTAGAATTATGCTCCTGCATCAAGATGGTAATTATTGAGGACTGACACATCTAGTGGATCGGTCAGGGTGCACCTTATTCTCAGTAAAAGGGAAAAAAAAGGAAAGAGTAGAGCTATATGAAGGGAATAGAACACTTTGGGTATCCAATTTGGGATCTACTGTAGAAATCTCTGTTTGTCTCTTAAACTTGCAAATTACAGTACATTAGTTTCTAATTCTCAAAGCATGGTCACTAGAGCTGATAGAAGTTGCTATTGCAAGGTGGCACAATGAAAAATCTGAAGATTGGGGTTGGCAAAATGATCTTTCTATGGTCCTGTGTTATCTTTCTAAACGACTGAGAAGGGATTCTATGATAACACTGCAATACTGTGGTGGTGTGGTTTCTCTTTTCATGAGTTCTCTTGTAAAGTTGGTTAGGAACAGGATCCTCAAAATTATTTCCAACTTTTTAATTTTTAGATGTTACGTCTTACTTCGCAATTGATTGGTAAAGCTGGTTTATTAATATGGTATGCTTTGAATAGATTTAATGTATAGTTTTGATATGACGTAATAGACATGATGTTATATAGTCATGATCTCAAATAAAGACACCGATTTGCAAATGTCATTGTTGAATGTAGAGAAGAAACAATATTGACATTTTGCGGAGTACTTTCGTCAGTTATTATGAGGCATTTGTTGTTATGTGCACCTTAGACACTATACAGTTCTGTAATAAAAATACTCATGGTGGTTTTGGTGGATGCTTGATTATTTGAAAGTTATCTCCTTGTAGTGGCAATCAGTGGTATTTCACGTACTAGAGTTCTCATTATACACTCAGGAAATTTTATTATGTTTGTTTATTGGAATATCTGATGAAGAAAACCTGAAAAGATTCCTGCCGAAGTCTCTTCTATTGTTTGTTCCACCAGACTGTGGGACAATTATGTATTTGGGTATGTGAGACCTCCTGCCTGAAGAATATAGAAATAGTCTGGAAGATAAAATATAGTACCAGCCTTTGGGGTTTTGCTGATAAATTGTGGGGATAATCCAGTAAGATGAATTTCCAAGATGCATTTGGGTATCCTGTAGTGAGTTGCTGTATATGTTGCTTTTCAAAGGCTGTATAGCTTGATGCTCAGAAATCACTTGCCAACTTGACAGTCTTGACATTAAAATTGCATATCAAGGTGAAGTGGACATTCAAGCTTGTAAGCATTATTCAGATGGAGTGAGTTTACCAGCATACTCTTTACATATGTTAAATTGTGTGCTAGGTGTGATGTGGAAAGAAACCCCATGTTTGTAAATTGAGTTATATGAGCAATCTGTATTTCGTTGGTCTAACACATGGGCTAGCTGGTGACTATGGTTGAAAGTCATTTGCAATTTTTGTTTTTTTTTTTTGGGTGGTGCAAAACAGTTAGTTGGAGATTTAGATTGAGATATATTGGTGTGGTAGGATACTTGCTATGGATCTCATGGTCAAATCTGGTAACTTTACCTGGAAGGAGGATATTTTCCAATTTTTTGAGTGAGGTAAGAAGAGTTCCCAAGGAATTAAAAGATCAAAAGGAACTGTTGGTAATATGCAGGTGTTCCTTATCTAAATTGTTCAGGCAGTACTGGTATTGGGCTTTTCAGTTATATGTACACATAATTTGCATATGTGCACATCCACTTGTGCTTATACACATATTGGCCTTATCATGTCTGTTTTTTTCCTTTTTGTCAACTTATCATGTCTATTAAGGGGATGGATATTGAAATCTTTTCTCCCCCGCTGTGAGGTGTTGTAGCTCAGATGCATATCCCAAGATCAGTTGGGAAGTCGTAGGTTAATCCTCTTTATATGATATTCTTTGATCTTTAGCACTTGTTAAGTCTCCTTTTTGAATCTCAATAACAGTAATAGCTCCTCCATGCCAATACCAGCATGTCCTTAAACCATCTTAGTGTCTGATTCATGGGACTGATTCAGCCGGTAAGCCAGAACTGCTTAATTTGTAACCTTGAATTATCTAGTGTGTTTAATGTTTTAATGTATGAATAGTGTGAACGCTGAGACTTTTACAACCTTAATCTTGCCTTTTATAAGATGAAATGGAGATTCAATGAGTGCAGCAGAATATCTAGTTGCTGACCAAATTGAAAAGCATACTAAATGTCTGAGGAGAAGACCCTGGGGGCTCCTGTCCTTTCTTTTGTTTGGTAATTAAGGGGCCACACGTGACTAGATTCTGTGAAATCTCTTCCTTGAGGCAGATCTTAGTGATAGGAGCTTGGCTCAGGTAACCTTTGAGAGAATCGTTGTGAATTGATAATATCTAGCACTAGAAAGCAACCAGACAGATGGATGTAAGTTTGGTTAATCTAGGGGTCTTAGGGAGAGAAGACATCTAGAGCTTTCTGGAATGCAGTAGATACCTACCTGAGAGTTATGTAGGTGATGCATGTCTTTTGCCTTTTCATTTAGCGTCTTAGCATTTTTGTCATGTCCAGAATAAACTTTGGCAACTCCCTGGGCGTTTCTCCAGTGAGGTCCTTTTTGTCCTCGAAGGTTTGGCAAGGAGATAAAAGAGGGCATGTGTTTGTGTAGATTTTACAGAATTTCAAGGTAGATGCTTGGTTTTCATGGTCAAGGGGAAAGTATCTTGTGTGCACTCTTCTCTTGGATCTTATTCTTCTAATTATTTCATGAGTTGGTTTGCAACCTGCTGGATTTTCGCTTTTGAAATTGTTTGAAGCTTCAATTGTCCAGGAGTTTATAATGTGGATGTTGGATTGTTTAATTTACTGATTTGAATCTGTGACTTGTGATTCTGTATCCAATAATAAATGGCATATATAGTTTCCCATATTCTCTTGTGGGCCAGAGGTTTCCCATGCTGAACAACTGATTCATACAAGTTGCTCTAGATGATGGGTTTCCTGATATCACGAAGATGGTTTTCCTTGGTCCTGCAGATGCACACCTGTTTCGCTTTTGCTGCAGATCCTGATTTTCTGGAGAACGACATTCGTGTTAAGCCGGATCTCGATGGTCATGGTGCTCTCGGAGATGCTGGCTGGTACTGCATCCGGTCAATTCTGTGGGGCAACGATTATGAGTTGCCAAAGTCCGTGACGGCCTTGCGCGGGCCAGTTTTAAATAAGGCAGGGGTTACCTTATCCTGTGGGGCTTCTCTATACTGGGAAGATGGAAAAGTGGCGACGTTCCATTGCTCGTTCTTATCTCATTTGACAATGGATATAACTGCTATCGGAACAAAGGGGACTTTGCACGTCCACGATTTCGTCGTCCCATTTCAAGAGAGCGAAGCGTCTTTCTCTGTAGCTTCGGAATCAGGGTTCAACGAGCTGGTGACCGGGTGGGTCCCCAAGCCGGCGGAGCATATAGTCAGTACTAGTCTTCCTCAAGAGGCTCTGATGGTGAAAGAGTTTTCCAGCTTGGTTGGTGCCATTAAAGCCGGAGGTTCGCAGCCTGAGATGAAGTGGCCGATCATCAGCAGGAAGACTCAGCTGGTGCTCGATGCCGTCAAGCTGTCAATTAAGAGAGGATTCGAGCCCGTCGAGGTTGTTGGTTGAATATTCTGTCCTTGGGGATTCATTTGTGCTTTGTTCCTAACTCTCTGCCGTTGGCGTGATTCCTTGAATAAGGAGTTTGTTGGCTTGATCAATGAAAACTTCTTGCTTGAAATTTTTCAGAATTATAAAAAAGAAAAAGAGAGAGAGAGAGAGAGAGAGTCGTGCATAATGTTGGGCTTAAGTCTCAACGGACGATGACAATTGAAAAATAATTCCATGGCTTTTCTATGGTAGAAAATTGCACCTGAATATTTTGTGTGGATTAAACTCATTTTGACTCGCATGGCGCTTAATTTAAGGCGTCATAAGTCTCTCGGCCTCCGCATTCTGCCCCAGAAATTTCTAATACATGTTTGCACGTCATTTGATTAATGAAGAATGCAAAAAGGCTTTGGCATTTTCCTATTGGGAGATGCAATGAAAGATACTATTTAATTGATACGTGCCAGTGGGGATGGGGTGATACGTGCCAGTGGGGATGGGGGTGGGGACGAGTAAGTTTCAGGAGTGGGTTTCGACTCCTACGTCCTGCAAGAGGTATAACAAAAGTCTGAGAGTGAGTGTAGAGTAGGAATAGAGTAAGATTGACAAAAAAAAATAAAAATTGAGATGTATTTTCTAAATTCAGTTATGAAGGTTTAGAGATGTTACGGTTATTATATTTTGCTTTTGTATAGATGCAGTCTTATGCATTTTAAAAAGTTAATTCAAATTACTGAAGAGAAACTTGGCCCTAAATCAATTTTCTTTGTATTACTTATTTTGCTCTTTAACTTTGTAAAAGTGTATGATAGGTGATTTAACTGGACGTTTTTCAATTACTACATGTATATAAAAACTGATTGTCTTACTAAACACGGACAATATGAAATTCATAATATTTATTCACTTGCAAGTTAAATTACATTATTAATTTTAAAAAAATATTAAGTATATCTGTTAACTTTTTATTTCTAAAATTTTCTATTCACTTAGTAAGAAAAATGTATTTAAAATAAGGCAATTTCTATGCTACTACTAATCATGCATCGATATTATGATGCAAGCCTTAGTAATAAACTAATGTATAAGCTGTGATGAGTTGATAATTATATATGTGTTAGTGATTTTTTTTTGTTTTATTAAAAATCTAACCTATTTATATGAATTTCACTTTTTGTCATGTGCGTCTGTTAGTGACCATTTTATAGGTGAACCACAAAAGAAAAGCTAATGGACTATTAAAGGAAGAGAAGAAAAAAGGGAAAAAAAATAAAAAGAAAAATAAAATAATAAATAAAATATTTGAAATTATTAAAAAATTGTCTACATTAGTATTAATGGCATCGTATAGGACAATTGACATTTACATTTGTGATTTTCAACCAAAATTTACACAAATACAAAAAGTTTAGATCTTACTTACCAAAAAAAAAAGGATTTATGATTGAATTAACATAGTTGCAACGAGTTTATAACTTTTTTGGTAGTTTTCCAATTACTATTATTATTTTTTAAAAAATATTTTTTATATTCGGAGTATGGGGGCTCGGGCTGGGCCCGGTCCGAACATGGCCTATCGTGAACTTCCTGGTCCTGGTAACGAAAACAGGCAAAATCCAAGAAACGAAGTGGGCTCAATTGTTCGGGCCCAATTCGATTCTAGCCAGAGAAGCCTAGATCTACCAAGCCCATTTAACCCCAAAACCCTTCGAGCCCAAATATAACTAGAGCTAAGCCCCAACCTATCAAGCTAATTTCAAGCCCACATCTACCAAAAAAACAAAACATGCTGGACCGGACCGAACCAGCCGGTTTTGGGCGGTTCCCACGGTCGGCGGTCCGGTTCCCGGTTCCAAGGTGGGAACTGGACCGAACCAAATTTTTTTTGTATAATTTATATACATAGAATTAATAAAAACATATAAACATGATAACTTATTGCAACCAAAATTGCAATATGAGATAACAACTTCCTATGTGGTCAAGAGACCATTAAAGCCATTTTTGTTAGTCTTTTATTTATAGAAAAAATCTCATTGTTAATTTCATCTTCCACTCGATGTGGGATTAAAGCTCAAAGAGACCCACAAGGCACTTTAAGTGTGAATCACACAAGTGAAGTTTGAATATTTGCATGTGATTAGTTTTGTTAAATCGTCTGAGAACCGAATTGGATTGATCGGTCTGGAAAAAAAAAAGTAGAGCCAATTTTGTTGGATCGGACCGGACCGGAACTGATGATCCGGTCCGGTTCCCAATCCTAAGACCAAACGGTCCGGTCCACGGTTCGCAATTTTGGGAACCGGATCGAACCGGGAACTAATCACCCCTACCTAAAATTGGCCTCAAGCCTTTTGTCATTATCTTCTTTCCCGCTCTCTCTCCATCATCATTTTTTACCGAAGCAAACCGCGGTAAGGCACACGAAATTTCACAGGGGATCCATTACCGAGTTATTTCTTTCTCCCTGGAAGACCATCGCGGATCAGCCGTCACACGATGCGCAAATTACGGAACATAGAGGAAGAAAACGGATTCAGCAATGTTCTTGGTGACGATGGAAATATGGAGGCAATCATCTTGGTTGATAATTATTGAAAGGTGTCTACCAAGTAGAACGCACGGGTATGCGCTCAAAGTAATCCACGGCCGAGGACAAACTGCCATGATTTCGGTTCATGCATTTAATCGAACATAACGAGTCTCAGACTCAAGGTCAACCCAAAACAGGGCAAGGCAGGGAGCTCGGCGTTAGACCCACAGCAAAAACTACCCAGACACGGAAGGTAACGAGTGCTTAACGGCGGAGACCCCCACCTGGCTTGAAGATGGCGGACACGGGGCGAATTCGAGACGAGGCGAACTATGGCCGGCCGCCTCTCATCCTCTCCGATCTGTGATCCTCGGGACGAGCTCGGGCCAAGCAACTGATTAGCTGTCCTTACCCCATTTGGCACGATCACCAGGAGAGTAAGCTTAAGTGAATAGATCGTGGGGGTGCCAAGACTCTAAATGTTTAATCGGTTGCTTAAGTTATAATTTCTTTAATTGGATCCAAGATCACTAAATTTCGCTGTACTTAAATCAAATATCTAAAAAAAAATAAAAACTAATGAAATTCTAATCTTTTTGGGGGTCAAAAGACAAGTCTCGTCGTGATCGGGGATGTTGAATATTGAATCTCGAATTTTTCAACTTTAACCGTCGAGAAATTCAGGTGTAAATAATAGTGAAATATTCAATAATCAATATAGTAAATAAAATACTGAAAAAAGACAAGGATTCTCCATGAGCAAACAGTAAAGGATTTCATATTCGTCACCTGTCGAGAGAAGGGTTCTGCAAGCTTAGACTAAGGTAATATACATGCAATGATGGATGTGACTTTTATCGATGGAAGTGATGGTAGTGTCACTAATGCATGACCTAAGTAATACGTAATTAACTTGGATCAATAGATAAGATGCAATGACAACTGATTCTTTTTGGGTATTCTTGTGTATGAAATATCGACATGACTCAGTTAATGCTATATTTATTTGCACCAAATCTAATATGCCGTAATAACATAAGATCCCAAATGTAATGCATGCTATGCTATAATGAATTAACGATATGTAATGCTATGAATTTAATTCCTAAAGCTAATGACGTGATATGTTGGGAATACTATGACATGAGATAGAATTAACCGTGGATTAATTTTAGGATGCAAGTTATATTAAATACTCTTCTTTTTTTTTTTGGGTATCTTTTATTTAACCAAAAATCGAATTCAAATCCTATAATCTATTGGTAACAGAAAAAATATGGATTAACTTCAAACATGTGATGGTGGAATGAATTGGTATCGATATGAAAAATTTAGAATTAAATTGGTTTGATTAAATTATTTATGACTAAATTGGTACATATACAATTGGTTTAAGACTTTTTTGGTACTTTTTCTGTATCAATTTAATCGTAAACCTTTTAACAATTTGCTAATGTAATCATTTTAATTAGTTTTGGCCCAAAAATACTTGACGCGACATTAGTGCTAACGTGGATAATTTATATATATATATACTTATCTTTTAACTTTTTCCTTTTTCCTTTTTACTTACACTAGCCTCAAGTAAGGGTAACCCTTGTTAGATCTAGCTAAGCAACCCCATCCTTGCACAACAGCGGCCTCCGCTTGAGGCTAGCAAAGGGTAAAACATAAAAGAAAAAAAGAAAAAGAAACAAAAAGAAAAGTAAAAAGAAAAAAATCATAAATTAAAAAAATCGTAAAATATTTTTACCTAAGTTCTAATTGTGCTACGTAGGATGACTGACGCCGACTAGACTATTACTTTAGCGTTTTCCAATCAAAATTGCTTGGAAAGAATAAATTAGCAAATCGTTAATAGGTTTATAACTAAATTGATAAATTATTAAAATTTTTAGAATTAAATTGGTACAATTGAAATGTTTAGGATTAGATTGGCAAGTTATCGAAAATTTTAGACTAAATTAGCAGAATCGAAAGGTTTAGGATTGAAATAATAGTCTTACAATAATTTTATAATTTTTGTGGATAATTTCCCGTTTCTGGTGCGTGCTTTCTCCATATAATCTCATTTCTCAATTCGTTTATTAGGATCTCATTTCTCTCTCTCTCTCTCTTAGAGAAGTCGCGAAGAAGAAGAAGAATGTCGGAGACGGTCATCAAGTTCGGGATCCTTGGCTGCGCTGACATAGCTAGGAAGGTCGGCCGAGCCATAATCCTTGCCCCCAACGCCACCATTGTCGCTGTTGGCAGCCGCTCTGCCCAGAAGGCCGCCAAGTTTGCCGCTGACCATGGCTTCCCCCCGGGGACACAGGCCTACGGCTCTTACGACGCCGTCCTCGACCACCTGGAGGTCGATGCCGTGTACTTGCCCCTTCCCACCAGCCTCCACGCCAAGTGGGCCGTCCTGGCCACCCAGAAGAAGAAGCACCTGATCCTGGAGAAGCCGGTGGCCGTGGATGTTGCCGAGTTCGACAAGATCGTGGAGGCTTGCGTCGCAAGCTCCGTGCAGTTCATGGACCGGACGATGTGAATGCTTAACCCAAAGACGGCGAGGATGAAGGAGTTCATCTCTGACGGGAGGGCTTTTGGGAAACTCAGAGCGGTAACTTCTTGTCTCTTGGATGATTCTTCCGCTCTTTTCGATTTTGACTCTGTCTCTGGCCTCATGACTTATGTATCTGCTGTGGGGTTTGTGGTTTTTTGGGGTTGGGGGGCATCTCTAAAAGATGCGCTGTAGGGAGAAAACCCTAACCGACTGGCTTTCAGTCTTCTTCATCTCCACTAAAAAAACCCACGTTTTGTAGCTTTGATAGCTAATTCATCCAACATTTTTCACAACGATTTGCTATGTATTTTATGGTTCCTTCTCATAGGAATGGCAAAATCAACCATCGACATGTACAAAAATTTCATATTTTTCTTGATCATTATAGTCACCCCTAACAACTATTTGTATTCTCTCGTGGTTTCATCTTCAAAGCCTTCACTTGTAGGATAGATTTCTTCATTAAGATCTAAGGCATAACGCAATCACCCTTCCAATCCACCTCCTACAGATTTTTAAGATATATGCTCGGTTTTCATGGTCAAGGGGAAAGTATCTTTGCGTGCACTCTTCTCTTGTATCTAAATCTTCTAATCATTTCACGAGTTGTTTTGCACCCTGCGGGGTTTTCGCTTTTGAAATTGTTTGAAGCCTCGATTGTCCGGGAGTCTATAATGTGGATGTTGAATTGTTTAAGTTACTGCATCGAATCTGTGACTTGTGATTCTGTATCCAATAATAAATGGTATATGATAGTTTCCCATCCTCTTGTATGGGCCAGAGATTTCCCACGTTGAACAACCAATTCATACAAGTTGCTCTAGATATAGGGTTCCCTAATATCTCGAAGATGGCTTTTCCTTGGTCTTGCAGATGCACACCTGTTTCACTTTTGACGCCGATCCTGTTTTTCTGGAGAACGACATTCGTGTTAAGCCAGATCTTGATGCTCTCGGCGCTCTGGGCGATGCTGACTGGTACTGCATCTGGGCAATTCTGTGGGGCAGCGACTATGAGCTGCCGAGGACCATGACGACCTCGCGCGGGCCCCTTTTCAATAAGGCAGGGGTCATCTTATCCTGTGGGGCTTCTCTAGACTGGGAAGATGGAAGAGTGGCGACCTTCCATTGCTCGTTATTATCTCATTTGACAATGGACATAACTGCTGTCGGAATGAAGGGGACTTTGCACGTCCAGGATTTCATCATTCCATTTCAAGAGAGCGAAGCGTCTTTCTCCGTAGCTTCGGAATCAGGGTTCGACGGCAAGCCAGCGGAGCATTTAGTCAGTACTAGTCTTCCTCAGGAGGCTATGATGGTGAAGGAGTTTTCCAGCTTGGTCGGTGCCATTAAAGCCAAAGGTTCGCACCCTGAGATGAGGTGGCCGATCATCAGCAGGAAGACTCAGCTGGTGATCGATGCCGTCAAGCTGTCAATTGAGAGAAGATTTGAGCCCGTGGAGATTCTTGGTTGAGTATTCTGTCCTTGGGGTGTCATTTATACATTGTTCCCAACTCATTGCCGTTGGGGTTATTCGTCGAATAAGGAGTTGTTCTCTTAATCAATGAAAACTTGTTTCTTGAAATTTTTCTTAGTTAAAAAAAGAGAGACTCATGTATAAACACATGCGGCTTAAGTCCAACGGACCATGACGATTGAAAAAAATTTCCTACTGTTGTTTTTTAGTGGATTAAGATGATTAATTCTCCACATCATCATGTGTAGATCATTATTGAGTCATGTCTCGCTTAATTCATGAGGATAATGGATTATTTTGTAACAAATGAGTAGTTAATCAACGAGGAAAAAAAAGATTAAGTAAACTAATGCGACCGTATGGCACTTTAGCTTTCTTTGACTAGTTCACCCCTTATTAGAGTTGCCTAAACTCAGCCTTTCTTTTGCCATTTACTCGCACATTGGCCACCCCCAATGGTAGAATACCCAATTACTCTTCTTGTGTTGGATTCTGTTGGATGTAACAAAAAAGGGAAAATACACGAGCCCCATCCCTTGATCTGACGGTGTAAATCCAACTTCCTCATGTACCATCTACCCCATTTGTTAAGTAAATCCTCAAGAACATAATTTCACATTTGTCATAATGCTCCTACGAAATTTTTAGAGTACCCAAGGATATCATGAACTCCTGGAAACTTCAAGGCGTGTCTGGACGACTCGGTAAACTCCCTCATCCTATTGTGCTTCAAAACTTTCGATCCTTGATTACACACATAGCCCACACGCAGCACACAACAGAGAACAGCACACACACCCGCGCACCTAAATAAACCAAAATGGTAATCGCTCTATAAACGTACCGGCTTTTATTTATGAAGATGTTCTGCATTAATTGGAGTTAACTGCTTCGGGAAGACTTTCTCGGTTGTCCATGTAATTAGGATTGCATCTGTATGCATTGGAATGTTCACAATCTTTGCTCGGGGCATGAAGGCATGTCAAAGCTTTGTCCTGTTATGATGTTTGAGGGTCTTGAATGAGGTAACTAAAAGGTGGTGTTCGTCTCAATTGTTTTTGGCATAGTTGCTCATCTCAGTTGGATTTATGGGTTCCTGAAATGAACTCTGGGAAGGTCCCTAAGACTGGTTTTGGTCAAGGCATGGAAGCAATTCATTCTGATTGAAGAAAGTGTAAGAAATCTTTGTTGCACAGAATCATTTCGCAGGAAT
Source organism: Eucalyptus grandis (assembly GCF_016545825.1). Taxonomy (NCBI): domain Eukaryota; kingdom Viridiplantae; phylum Streptophyta; class Magnoliopsida; order Myrtales; family Myrtaceae; genus Eucalyptus; species Eucalyptus grandis. Next base: position 37,577,420 of record NC_052617.1, on the reverse strand, counting down.
ACAAAAAAGTCGTTATCGCATGCTCACGATCATTGTTTTTCTAATACGATATTCCATCTAACGAAGTACATTACGCACAATATCATATAATTAAGCACATAGGACACATAGAGAGCTATATGTCCATACACTAAGAAAAGTTTCAGAACATTACAGCATTACGTAATACAGCCTTACGACTTGCACGCCAGGATCCTTCTTTTTCTCTCTTTGGCCAAAGTAAGCCAAGGATCCACTTATTCATTAAGCATAACACCACATACGATACTCGGCTGCAATTAGGTTTATAACAAGAAACACAGTGGTTTTCGAGAATCCCTACTAATGCCTCTCACTCCTTATAATGGCTGCTGCGTAAAGAGGTTTCTTCATCTCGCATGAAAGCTTGAGGAGCTCGGTGAGATCGACAGGGTGAGACTCATGTGGGACCCAGTTGAAGCGACGCACCAGTTTGGCCACCCAAAGGCCAACCGTCGCCAGACCCAAGTTCTTGCCGGGGCAGGACCGACGGCCCGCCCCAAATGGTGCAAGCCTCAGGTCGGCGCCCCTCACATCAAAGTTGATGCTGCCATCGTCCAAGGCCGTGCCATCCAAGAACCTCTCGGGCCTAAAAGCTAGAGGGTCTTTCCACACATTGGGATCGTGGGTGATGGCCCACATGTTGACCATGGCTGTTGTGCCGGCAGGGACGACCATGCCGTTGCTGAGGTGGACGTCGGACGTGGACAGCCTGGCCCATGATAGCAAGGGTCCGGGTGGGTGGACTCGTAGGGTTTCCTTCACTATGGCTTGGAGATAAGGCAGCTTGGCCACATTAGCATCGTTGACGCTCTTGTCTCCTAGTACGAGGTCGAGTTCGCTCCGAAGCTTGGCCTGAGCATTAGGGTTCAGAACTAATTCGGCCATGGTCCATTCAGTCAACAAAGCCACCGTGTCAGTGCCACGAAAAATCATTTCCTGCAAGCAAGATGAAGAATGTAGAGATGTTAGCTCTTGCTGACGATAGTTGTCAGAAGGGAAAGAGGATTACAAGCAACCAAATCTAACTAATTCTTGGAGTACGTTCCTTAGTCGTTGTGGTGAAGCCTATATGAATTTTAAGAGTATACAAACCTTAAACATGCGTGGCATGTTATGTACTAGGCAACAGAACAAAGATAGGGTTATCGAAAAGTTGGTCATGATTTGATAAAACAGCACGGCATGAAATAAGTAAATTCATACAAAAAAAGAAAAAAAAAAGGACCAAACACAGAAAGTTGTTCTTTTGTAATATTCTTGTTTGAATTAAAACAAACAACGTACTGACAGTTATGGCATGACGTCAATGAAATGATGACAATACCCATCACCGAAACTCTCACTCGGATTGTTCAAGATCAATTAGAAAGTTTTAATTTTGGACGAGACGAGAATTGAAGTATGCTAATGTATGTCTGTTTAATAGTGATCAAGAGTAATTGACGAACCCATAGTATGGCGATTGTGTCATCTTCGCTCAGCTCTTCGCCACTGCTCAATGACAACAAAACATCGACGAAGTCTGAACCATCGAATAGATTCTCGGACTGCCTCACTCTATGTTCTTCAATGATTTTCATGACGAACTTTCTGACTCTAGGAACAAGAGCCGAGCAACGGACATCGATACGGAAGGGGTCATAAATGTGACTCAGCCATGGAAGATAATCGGACCAGTTAAAAGCTCCCAAGAGCTCGAACCCTTCTTTAACGATGTCCCGAAGTTCATCAACTTCGTTGCCAGAGGCACTCATGTCATATCTCTTGCCAAAAACGGTCCCCATTATGTTATTGAGAGCTGCATCTTGGAGATGCTTTCTCAACACAACAACCCCTTTAAGGAATTGTTCTTTCTCGATGGCTTCAATCATGAAGCCACAGTCCACCTGGCGCCCGGCTTCGTGAGCTGCAATGTGCTTCAGTCCAAAGAGGTGAGCGGAGGCTACCCTCCTCAGGAGCCGCCAGTATGCACCATCCGGCGCGAACCCGATGGCCCGGCTGAACATGAGGCTCTTCAAGGATTGCTTTAGGGGGCGGTTGGCAAAGTGCGGCGAGGTCAAGATCTCGCGGGCTATTTGTGGGTTGGACGTGACGACGGCTGGGGTGGGTCCTAGGCTGAAAGCCATGAGCTGAGTGGCAGCTTGGCGAGCGGCCATGTGAGCCAGGGTGCGATGTGGCAAGCCATAGCTCAAGCTGAACAAGCTCCCAAAGAAGGGCAGGCTGCGAGGTCCAGGGATCGGAACCTTGCCTCTCTTGTTCAGGCCATTTTTCCATGCCAGGCCTCCGGGAGTGAAGGCCCAACTCAGAATCACAGCAGAGGTTGAAAATGCCACCAAAATGGCAATGACAAGGATAGGATCAAACGCATATTGGGTTTTCAAAATAGCAGGAAATGCAAAGAGAAGCCAGTTTGTATCAAAAGATTGATGCAAATCCATCGCGTTTACTGGGGGTGCGTGTGTGTTTTTAGGGTTTGCTAGTGAAAGAGATTGAGACACGGTATTTATAGGTGAGTTACGTGTGTTAGGAGGGACTTGGTTGTGGAAAATCCTGTTATAAAAATGAAGGAACGGCAGATTTACGTGAAACTGAAGTTATATCTACGTGCGGGCGCATGTGCTTATTACTTGGGAGGTTTTTGCAATTTTTCAATTTTAGGGTTTTTATAAGGTTGTAGGGAGAGAGAGTCAACCAGGGTCCGCAAAAATCAAGGTGGATTTCAAGTGAGTTTTTCTGCGTTCAACTTTGGAACAGTATTATCGCGCTTTTCTTCCCAACGTCTCTTGTTGGGTTGACACTTGTCCAATTTAGGAATTTTGGTCCTCTTATTTGTTGTCTGAACCCTCAAAGAGGGACAGCAATGGATTTATGCAAAGAAGATTAAAACATTCTTCATCCTTCTCAATTTTTTTTTTGTGCACGAGAGAAATAAGACCAATGCTCATTATACAAAAAATTAGTTAACCATATAGTTTACAATAGCGATAGGACGTGCCTGATTGATAATAAAGTAATTCTATTGAAGCAGTCCAATGCAGACTATCATAATTTATATTACAAAGTTCAATCAATCTCCACATCTCTAGCATGACTTGATAAACATGTGTCCTTGTAGCAGCAGGTGCACTTCTGTCAAATATAGAAACTTCCCTAATTACCTGGCAGATTGATTGTCATGTTCATCCAGTCTAAATATACATCGCATTGTACGGAAAAATATTTTTATTTACCAATCTGTCAACATAATGTGGGATGCAAAGACGTGCTTTTTATGTTGTTTTCTATATGATAATAAAGAAGGAAGTGATCCAGCTTTTATTACTGATGTACGGGAGTATGCGCGATGTATATGAATATAATTTTTTCAATGGGATAAAGCCTATGTACATGAATATGATTTTTTCAATGGGAGAAGACCTGAGGTTAGGCCACCACTTGCAACAACCGCGGCGTTGGAAGTGGCGAAGGGAAAATAGAGCGAGACAGAAAGCTCGAATGTCAAGGGATTCGAAAGAGATCCGACCTGAAATTTGAAATGATCCAAATATGATAACCGAAGTATACCTAATTGGTAATAACCGGGAAAATTACTATAAAAATTTTCGATTTGACAAATTTAATCATAAATCTTTAAATAATTTGTTAATTCGATCATTTCGACAAATTTTAATTGGAAATCATTGACGTGAAAGCTAATTATTCTACGTGGCATGACTAGCACAAACGTAAATAATTTCTATAGTTTTTATTTATTTTTTATTTTCTTTCATTTGGTTAGCAACCCTCGCCAGTCACTAGCCGAGGGTCGCAACCCTTTTTGGCCATGGGTGAGATGGCTTCACCAATATCTAGGAGAGGCTTCATGGCCTTATCGGCTATAGGCAAGGTGACCCTCGCCTAGATCTAGGTAAGGCCTATGCGGCTAGTGAGGGCCTTGTTCAAATTTGGTGAGGTACAATGAAAAAAGAAAAAAAGAAAAAAAAAGAAATGAGAAATGAGAAATAAAAAATTCAAAAAAATATATAAAAATTACAAAATTTGTCCACATTAGTGCTGATTTTGTCGTGTAGGACAATTGGCACCCACATTATCAATATTTAGTCAAAATTGACCGAAATAACTCAATTGACAAATTGTTAAATTGTTTAGGACTATATTGATAAAATTGAAAAGTTTAGGATTTGATTTGTACAAATACCATAAGTTTAAAACTTTTTTGATAATTTTAATAGGAGTCGATGTAAGTCCTCAGAATCTCCAAACACAATGTGTTTGGTCTAATAAGCGTCCATGCGATGTTTACCTCTGCTTTTGCTATCTAGACGAGAGGAGATGGCACTCGAGACTTTGTGCCGTGCATCCTAATCGCAAGGAGGGATCGTCTAGGGTTCCATTTAGCACACAGTTTTGCACTCTTCAGCCGACCTACCATGACATAATTTCGGACAAGTAGAATCCACAGGATAACTTTCACGATTAAAAAGTCCGCATAGGTTGCACCGACCCCCAGGTCGGGCATTCGTGCCCATGAATGTCGGATCCCGAGCTCGCGCAACGAGCCGCCCCCACAAGCCCACGTCCTCGAAATCATATACATATAATTTGAGCGTGTATTGAGGCGGGAGTCCGGTGCTAAATGGCATTAGTTTAAGACCGGAACGGTGCGCTTACCCATGCCACAAGTCCACAACACACGAGGGTTTCACACCGACGAGGTTCCTACCCGTGCACGTGCAATGCCCCGTTTTCATCACCAGTCTTTAAGATTTATCTCGAAGTTCGGACGTCCCATATAGTTCAAAAGATTTTTCTGTACCCTTTTCGGTCCTCGAAATACTCCTAGAAGCTTGAGAGAAACCGTGCGTCTTTCTAGTCCCAACAGACACATTGTTAATTAGCATTATGTTTGTATATGGAAATTGTATTAGGATTATGGGTTTTTGGGAAGATATGATTTTGACAGGTGAACTATTTGCCTTGGTTTTAGATGCTAAATAGAGCTGATGTACTTTCTTCCTTGGCATCGATACATTTCGTGCTCAACTACAAGGCCATTGGAGCGAGTCCATTTACTTTGATTGGATCGAGAAAAACTTGGATCGACGGTAGTTGCTATAAAGTGTGTGGATATTATGTGAAGAAACGCGATTGCGCTAAGTCCTTCGCAAGTTGCATAGGACCTCGAAGAGACACAACGATGACTAGCCAATAGTTTTCGTTTATCGAGTTATCTTCACGATGAAGAAACGCGACTGCATGATTCCTTACAGAAAGAGATGTGCATTGAGTTTTGTTGAAGTAAATGGGGTGGTCATAGCAATTAGGGTTTATTGGTTTTGGCGACTCAAGGAGGCTGTGGGGAAGGGTCTACAAGTTTCTTGGACCGCTCTTGCCAAAGCTATGCGTGACCTGCAAATGTGTATGTGAGCGAATGGACTCCACGACATGTTGATTCAGTAGTTTCGCAAACTGACTTTGAGTCAATTAGAAGCAAAGAAAGAAGGGTTGGGCAAGTCAGCTACTTTTTCACTCAACCAAGACATCATGGGAATTAGGAACGGGCAAAACCCTAGGTGTCTCTTGCACCAATGACTCGGTGGGCGTGCCATCCTTGGTTTCTTAATTAGTTAGATAGGTCATTCACAAATAAGAAATTTTACTCGACTCTAGAAGAATGTCACTTAGGGCAACCCGTGCTTGTCCTCCCTAGGAGATCCACATTCCCAAACCCAAGTTGTTTGATGAATTCTTGAAAAGAGAAATCTCACTCTTTAATACCAAAGAGTGCAAAGAAGTAATCAAGTAATTAAGCGAAAAATATCGTAGTGATGGTGGATCGAGTGATCCAAGAATTGATTTGTAACTTGAATATCATGAGTTCGATTTTCCAGTCTATTATTGATTTCGGGAGACCTTGATTACCCTATAAAAAATAGGTCTACATTTAGGTGTAGTTTCCGTCCTAGACTCTCCACACGCATTGTAATTGGGCAAAATTGACGGGCTTGCTAGTGGGGAGTTATGTGCGGATTAAATCCGCGGCCTTAAACCGAACCTTCTCCAGTGGATGGTCAATAGTTTGCCACCGCTGAACATCCCCACCTTTTATTTATTTATTTAAATAGTAACTAAGTAAAAACTATCCTTTTCATATTTGACTCTCTTTTTTTTTTGGATATTAATTCGATAATTTAGAAGACTGACATTTCTTTGTAATATATATCGAATAGTGCTTTCCAAACACTAGCTCACATTGAATAGCATGACACGATTTGAAAAAACGAATATGGATTTTTAAAATTCACGAGATATAAGGTGATAAATAGGATTAGAACTCTTGACCTTCTAAAGGTGGAAATATCATATAAGAGTTCATAATGTCAACGAAAGTTGGTCTTTCAGATATGACTTAAATTAATGTTAATAACCTAAAACAATTTGGAAACTTCAAAACATTGGCGAGTAACTCAAATAATTTTTTTATAAGAGTTGATGACTTTCATTAAATTTGATAAGTTGTTGGGTTAGTTAGCAATTCAGAGTCAATCAAATAAATGTCGATAATTAATTCAAATAAAAGTTGGTAACCTAAATCTAGCTGGTAATTTCAGTGAAAAAATTAGTAATTTTTCAAATTAGGGTAAGTAATTTCATTCCAAAATCAGCAGTTTGAGGCGTTGCTAAACTACACTAATAGAACTCAAAATTTTTCGAACTATAGGTAAGTTGCGAACAATGAATTAAATGAATGACAATTTAATATAAAAGTTGGCGACTCACTAATAAGTTATCAAACAAGCAATTCATAGGTATTATTATTATTATTATTATTATTATTATTATTATTATTATTATTATTATTATTATTATTATTATTATTATTATTATTATTATTATTATTATTATTATTATTATTATTATTATTATTATTATTATTATTATTATTATTATTATTATTATTATTATTATTATTATTATTATTATTATTATTATTATTATTATTATTATTATTATTATTATTATTATTATTATTATTATTATTATTATTATTATTATTATTATTATTATTATTATTATTATTATTATTATTATTATTATTATTATTATTATTATTATTATTATTATTATTATTATTATTATTATTATTATTATTATTTTGCCTTTCTTTTACCAACTGCATTTCAAATTTACCAAGATTTCGAGGAGGCTATCAACGCGGACATGTTTCTTACTTTCTTTTTTCCCAAACGGGATGCTAGAACTGCAACATAATTAGATGCATCTATGAGGAAACATTTAGACAATATTTAATGCATTAGGGGCAAAAAGAATCCTAAAGCAAAGAAAAAGACACGTCAATTAAAAAAGAGTCTAATTAGTTCGTTTATGTTATATTAGATAGATATGTGTACCACATCGAGAAAGTAGTAGAAAAATGAATAGATCATTCTTAGAATGTAACCGTGATCAATGAATCTCATTTTAGACATTTTCTTTGGTACGGTGGCGTTGGATCATATATTTTTCTAGGAAAGAAGGACAGAATGGCTTAGAAAAGTTTTGGCCCAGTTCAAGTGGGTCATAATGGATTATGATGGATTTGCCAAGCAGGCCCAATTTCAATCTTATTAATTGCAGAGTACACGTACAAACCCGCAGCGCACCTCTTAGGCGAGCCAATTAATTTAGCCATGCCAAAACCTAGATTGAAGCTGGATTTCCTAGTTTGCAAAATTCAATCTGTTCTAGGTTGTTTTCAGACTCTCTATACCTTCTTATGTTTGCAAAATTCAATCTGTTCTAGGTTGTTTTTAGACTCTCTATACCTTCTTTTGTGCCATGTGTTTGGGTTTCTTAATTCTAGTATTTTGCTTTCATTTATAATCAATTAAACCGACTAACTTGTCTTAAAATTCATTCACAAGAATGGTGACCACAAAATTGAGAAAAGTACCAAAAAAAGTACTAACTTGTTAATAATGTATTATCGATAGTTGAGTAACCGATGGTATTGTGATGAATAGATATAGGTGATAAGATTAATCTATAGTATGATAAAATGCACCGAATGAAGTTCTTAGTGCTGTCACATCTAATTAGCAATTCAAGATTGGTCACGTAACTTTTGTGACCTTTATTGAGGAAAAGAAAATCGATTTAGTCACAGAATCGGATGAAATCTCCTTCATCTCATCATCACCAAGCGTGCCTCTTTGTCTAAGATATTAAATAATTGAGATGAACTGGTCGAGTTCTCGCACGGCGGCATATAAGCCGGAGGAGGGCGGAGACTCGTTGCGGTCGTGCCTCCGTCCTTTACTATGAACACCGTGTCCATGCCCCACGTCATGTGCCGGTCCAAATGACAGTGCATATACCATACACCTATTAATATAGCATTTAAAGCAAGCATCGTGAGTGCGTAATGCAAAGCATAGTCCAATGAAGTTTTTAGTACACATATGGATCAGAAAATGTGCATATTCTGAAACGTGATCAGTGCATCTTTACCTGGATTGTCTGCTACAAATCTGATAGCAGCCCATCCGCTCTTCGGCACGGCGACTGTATTTACATATGGAGGGTCGACTAAGTTGTATCCTTGAGGGTCGGTATCGACGTCGAAGTCCCCAATGCCGGTACCTACAACATAAAAAGCGTAGCCGTGAAGGTGCATAGGATGAGCCTCTGCTGCGTCAATGATGTTCGTCCCTTGGAACACTATCTCAATCGTCTCATTGAAATCGAACACCTTCACGACCGTTCCTTTCGTCGGCACTGAAATATTCAGCGGCAAATCGTCCCCCGTGAAATTGTATAGAATCCCAGGGAAGTCCGGGAAATTCGTGCTGTAAATATCACTAATGTTCCTGCAAGATGAACATGTCCTTAACTGATGTATCCTTCTGTTAGATTTCTATATATACCGTGCGTCAAATGGAAATCAAAATTACCTATAATAAGCTTGTAGTATATCAATCGACGGGTGGGCCCAACTGAAATTGTTCAGGCTTGAAGCCAATCTATCTCCGTAGATTCCTCCGCATGAGCTATTTGGGCAAATCAACACGCCCATGGATGCTAGCACGAACATGCGCGTCGTCACGTTCTGTGGCACGTTCACGGGGTGTTCCTCGGTCGCCAGGCTCCTGAGGCGGTCCGTGAATGCCACGGCCGCGACGTTGTCCTTGTAGGACGGGAGGGTCGATGGGAACGGGATCCTTTCAGGAGCGCTGTAATTGCCTCGGTACTGCAAAATCGCCGTCGCGTTGCTGTGATCGTAATTGGTGACGTCGAGCCCGTCGCTAGAGTACTGCCGCGCGGCCATGTAGTAGTAGCTGAGGGGCTGGTTCGCGGTGATCAGAACGTCCATCGTTTGTCCGGGCGTTATCATGACATAGGCAGTGTCTATCGGTTTGAGGTAGGCCCCGTCCATGCCGACCACCGTAAGATTGTGACCGGCAATTGAGACAAAGAGGTCCGCATTGAGAACTGCATTAACCATACGCAGCAGATATGTCTTCCCATAATCGACGAGCATGCGATATGTCGTTTCTGCGACATAGTTATATGTGAAAGTCACGATTGGTGTAACAAAGATTTTTGGCCATAAAAGTTGATACCAGCACAATAGCTTGTTAAAAGTTACATTAGTAACTTGGTTAATTCAATCTTTTACCGATGGAACACGGGCACATATCTCCCGGTTCGCCGTTGATGGTATAGGCATCGGATCGAGGCGTGTCCGAGCCAGTTTCGAGTGCTAGCTCCAGCAATTCCCTCATGCTCTCCTTGTACCAGCAAGCTGCAACCGTGCACAAATTACATCATCACGCACTTGAAAATGCGTACCTTGATCCAACGATTAAGAACGAGCAAACAGCGTATCGAGTAACTCGTAATGCATAAGGTAATTACCGAACAGATGGATGCAAGATTCAACAAGTCAAAAAGGGAAAGTCAAGTGTACCATTCAGAGGAACGTTCGGGAGTCTTAGGACTTTTCTTCTTGTCTGTCAGATTTTTCTTCAAGGGTTTTCTTATTCCACAGCTGTTGTTTTCAGACAAGCACGCGTACTCATATACATGACAGTCAACATTAGACTGCTTACTCTTCCGATTTATTCTCTCTATGTCTGGCCTCCTATGCCACTATATTCATACAAAAAAAAGAAAAACAGCCCACTTTAAGGCTCAGTTTGTTTTGCAAAATTAAATGATTGATAAATTATTTTTCTTAAAACAATCGTTTGTGTTAGTTATAAAAATAATTAAATGATTTTTTTTTATTTATGAAAATGTTTAGATATAAATTATCGTTGAAAATGAACATTTTTCATTGATTAATTATTTCAAAATATACGAGGGATCCTTTTTATGAAAATATTTTTCAAACTTCATGAAACAAATGGAATTGAAGTGACAAATCTTTTGAAATGACTATCACGAGTCCATAATGGGGCCCAAATTAAAAAATACATACCAAACACGAGGACTTCCTCATCATCGGGCTTCGGATATGGATAAGTGGTTCCTTCGCTTGGCAAAATGACTATTGCACCATGGACGGTGGCACGTGTCCAATCACTGTGAGCATGCCACCATAGGGTTCCTTCCTCATTCGTGAATTGGACCTCGTAAGTGAAATTTGTTCCTGGGGCGATTGGACATTGCGTAATGTACTCGGGGCCATCCGACCATGGATTTCGAGGCTGCTTTATCCCATGCCTTCATAAAAGACAAGGATTTAGTTAAATTTTAAGTTTGAGTTTGAAAAATATAAGAATAGCACATGACATCGACTATTTATAGGGCAATGGAGCTTTTCCTCGATAAGTCAATGAATTTCAGCCATTCTTTAGGACCGCCACTATGTTTGTGATTTTCTATGGTTCTCTTAAATAAAGACTAGCATTGTCCATGCGCAAAATTGCGAACCCTTGCAAAAAGTATTATTTAATTTCAAAGGAGATCTTATCTGATTTCTAAATGTTGAGTATGTAAATTTCTAATGAGATATATAAAATATATCAAGAGGAAATGAAGGAAATGAAGATAGGAAGATGAAAAGAAAGATGGACGGCAGTTATGTAGTTTTTAGAAAGTTTTTAATGTGCAATTTTATCTCTTTTATTATACATACTTAATATACTTAGCAATGATTTCAAGTAAAGAAAAGACGAAAGCTATTACTTAAAGAACAGGAACCATTTTTCCCTTGATCATCATGAACTGCAAATCTTTTCTTTTTTCTAAATTGTATTTATATCCCGGGGGTATATTGCTACTTATTTAAAGGAATAAAAGTTGGCATTTTTTGATTTTATTTCACCTGAAGTCCAATATTGGATAACACACAGCGTTTGAATTTCCAGCTCAATTATTTATCAGCACGTGATATTCTCGTCATTGGATTTTTAAACTTTTATTGTGAGATTTCATTATCTTTAAGGCGTTCGATAACAAGTACTTCAGTAAAAAAAGAAAAAACTCTGAACTCAGATGTCAAAGCTTCAACGCTCCACTAGACAAAACTAAACTTTTCTTGGCCCCCCAATATCTCGATAGAACAATATCGATTTTCCCTAAAGAGAAAAGAGTGCGTAAAACTAACGATTAGTAAATAATGCCTTCAAAGCTAACGTGAGAATGACTTTAAATGTACTCTTTCTTTCTTGAGGAGATGAGGAAAGAGGAATTGGTTATCAGTTTTACCAATGGAGAGTGACGCCATAGTAACCGTGGTTGTGAACGTTGACGAACACCGTGTCTCCTCTACGAACTCTTATCTCCGGCCCTGGGAAGCTGCCGTTCACCGTCAACACGCTCTTCGTCACGCACAGCTTCGTAAAATTTTGTTCCTTCAGCTGCATCGCACGCCGGCATCGGGTTATGCGCAACTTCAGCACAGGTATGAAATTGAGAAAGGAAAAAGAAAGAAGGTGCAAGTCTAATTTAGTTTCCTTTTCTTAGAGCTGTTAGCCAACTGATGATCAATCCACAAGGAAATGAAGCTTGTAAGTGAAGCGTGGGTTTGATGACGTGATTCACTTTTAGTTCTTGTTATTTTGCTACTTATAGAGGAAACTAATGCCCGCTCACAAATTCACGTACTGGGAAAACTGTTCGGAGAGAGCCAAGCTATCTGTTCACATATGAATACGTGTAAAGAGTCAAACCTCACAACCGTAACTTGCCAAATGGGTCGATCGGCCTCTCGCCATGAGCGCACAATCATCCGCCCCCCGCCTTCCCGAAAAAAAAAAGAGGAGAAAAAAGAAAAGATTGCATGCAGATTGTCTGTAATATACTCACAACGAAGTCGTAGAAGTGAATGCTGCCATGAGCCAAGGGAAGGAGCACCGCGTTAAGTGCAAGAAGACGAAGAAGCACTTGGATTTGGAACGTGTCCATGTCCCCAAAACGACAAGAGGTTCTGTACTTTGCCTCTTTTCGAAGCACCCTCGATCACTGCATTGAGTAGGCTTTCACTGTAATCAACTCCAACTAGCTTATTTATAGGCAGATCGGGCCGGCTTCGAAGATTCCGATCCACAGTGGACGGGGGTTCTCAGCTAACATTCAATTCATCCGCCACGTGGTAATCGCCAGTGCGTGTGCTCTGCGCTCTTTCGTGCGGACTGACGGTTGGTGTTCGCTAGTTATACAAGGAGAAGCATAACTTGAGGCACCTATTATTCTCCTCATTTTTTGCTCTCTATTGCTCCTCTTTTTTTTTTTTTTTTTGAATGATTTGTCCATCCACGAGCACGCGCCCATCGATAGACATCGACGCTTGCGAAGAGCAGATATTTATTCGACCTCTTTCAATTCAACGTACTCATGTATTTAAATATAATATGTCGTGCACCGTCATCAATGCGTCCCCCACCCGAGATAAGTGGACAAACGTCCAATAGCTCGATGCAGAGAGATCCAAGGATCGAGTCCGAAAAACCCTGATAAGCTCATTTCGTCATTAGCATCCGTAGATTTAACTAGTACCGAATGAGTTCGTTGCTTTTTCTTACTGTGTGGATCTGAAATCTATGCAAAGCTAAGTGACGCTAATTAGGAATTTTGTCGTGAACCTCTTGGCAAGATAGGTTTTTCTTCCCTCCCTTTGTTTGGCAAACAAGTATGTACGATTCCCCGGCCAAGGACACGTGCGAGGGCCTCTGCACTCTCGCTGGCCAAAGCTGTAAAATGAAAAACAAATAATAGAAAAGAAAAGAAAAGAAAAATTAAATTAAAAATTTTACAAGAAAATATTAAAATATTAGTAAAAATTTTCAACGTTAGTGCTAATCATGCCACGTATGAAGGCCGGCGTTCACGTTGATGATTCTCGCCCAAAGTTGGTTAGATTGGCTCAATTGGCAAAATATTAAAAAATCTAGAACTCACTTGACAAAAGTGTAAAAGGTTCTAGGCTTTTTGAACAATTTTTCCATTCCTTGGATGTAGAAAACAAAGAAATTCGAACTTATGTCCTTCTCATTGATGAATTATTTAAAAAAGTTATGACATGGTGAAAGACTAAAGTAGAAAACTTTTCCCTTCTCTTGAATTGTCTTTCCCCATTATCTTTGGGAGGCTAGCTTTAGGAGTGTGCAACTGGATCAAGTATACCAACGAATCGGACCGGCCCACTTGAAAAATAGGGTCGGGAACTGATTTCTGTTGAAACTATTTCCTAAAATTTGGAACTAGTTTAAATCGGTCCGGGTACCGGGTCTGATTGATTACCCACCCGGAAACCGGTTCCTAGACTGGTTTTGGAACTGGTTTTATAAGTATACGTCCGAAACCTTATTTTTTCCCCTTATTTCTATTCTTACTCTTGCAATCATATGGCGTTTTTCCTCTTGGCTCTCTCAAACACGCACGGCACTCCTCCTTTGTCGTTCCTCTTTCTCACTTGCTTCCCTCCCTCATTGGCTCACTCTCACACCGTCCAACGGACGGACATCGTTCGTTGTCGCCAAATTCTTGTGTACCACGTGAATTGGCTTGCCTAATTTCTTTTTTGTAGGAGGAGTTATGCTTGCATAAATAAGTAGCTTTATATAGTAGTTGTGAGAATAAAACTAATATTAGACCCATGTTTGTTACTAATTCTTTGCCTTATGTTTTTATTTATTATAATTAGTCTTGTAGATCCTTAATTTTTCGTTTAGTCAAAAAGTTCATGTATTTATTTATTACAAGTGCTTAATGTTTCGATACAAATTAGGAGGATTACATTATTTTATCGTGTATTAATATAAAATTCGAAGTCGTATAGGATATCGAGAGATTGCAAAACAGGTTCCAATGGAAACAGAGTTGATTTTGGAATCGGACCGGGAAAACAGGGTGGGTTGAGTAGAGGGTCTAATACAAATAGGGTCGGGTTTAGAGTCCAAAAAAGGGGAACCAGCTATAATAGGGTTGGGTACAGGGTTCAGGTCTAGACCCTACCCACTCTGGACCCGATCACCCCTAGCTAGCTTTGCTTTTATCTTTTTAAGGATAAGTGTACCAAAAGTCCTAAGATTTGTAATAAAATTGTAATTAAGTCATAAAACTTATAAAAAATGCTATCAAATCCTAAAACTTGTTAAATTAGTTTGATCAAGTGTTTTTGTTAGCTTTGTCTAGTTAAACTAACGGAAAATGATGACATGATTTTTCTTAGTATTTTCTCTCTTTTACATGGCACATTGGCCTTACTAATTTTTTTTTCTTCAAATAATTCATTTTCTATAACACAAACACACTTTTTGTAAAAAACCCACAATTGAATTCCCCAATGTATTTTTATTTTTTTATTTTTTTGTAGGATCATCTGCACATATATATAATTTGCGCTTCTTTGAGTAGTAAAAAGGATGGCGATCCACTCCCCCTAATATTCGCTAGGATTTATATATTTTATGTCTACATCGGACAATTATTTTCCGTGGATAACCTAATCTATAAGGCAAGTCAAGAGCACATATCATGATATAAAGGAAGAAGGAGCAGAGGTGTGCAACCAAACTAGTTCTAATTGGGAATTGGACTGGATCACTCGAAAAACAAATCTGGGAATTGATTTCAAATTTTTGGAACTTGTTCAGGAACATATTTCAAGTGAATACCCACTTGGGAATCGGAGGGGATCACCCTGTTTTAGAATTAGTTTTATAAGCTAAAAAGCCAAAATATTAATATCTTTTTCCCTAAATTCTAATCTCAGCACTCATTTGTCCTTTATCCTTATTGAAACTCCTCATCTGTCTCTCCTCTTCCCCTAAATTTTTATGGATGAATGGGGAATGGAGTTTTATAATTTATGTTTTATGTTATGTGATTGAACTTTTTGTTGTTCATATTTGTACATAACTACTTATTCATCTCATGGATTGGTTTGTTTTGTTTTTTGTTTTAATAGATAGGGATTTCTGTTGTTCATTGTTTACTTTGAATTGTTTTGTTATTCATAGTCTCATATGATTTTGCTGTAAAAAATAAACAAAAAAAGGAAAAAAATAAATAGGTTCTTAAGTAGACCTTGGAATTGAATCGAAAAAACATGGTAAGTTTCAGAACTGGTTCCAAGCAAAGAAAGTAGGATTTCAGCGTTCAAAAATAGAGAACTGAATATAATAGGGTAGGTTTTAGGTTTCAAAGCTAGAATCTATTCACTCTAGAATTGATCACCCCTAATAAGGATCATTTAAGATCCAAATATTTCAAGAGATGTCATGGTTACACCATGACCATTCCTTTATCATTTATAACACATATGTCGACTGAGGAGCTCACTGAGAAGCATATGAGGATGATACTTTGCTCAAATTTTTCAATATAACTAAATAAAGTACAAAAGACTGTAGAAAATTATCCACATAAATAACTAATTAACCAAGAACAATTAGATCCATATATGACTGTAAAACACCAACATAGATATGTATATCGGAATTAAAACGTATATGTTTGAGCCATTACTTCACTTGAAGAAAAAAATATATCTTTAATCAAAGATCTATTGGAATACCAGATTTTTTTTTTCTATTATCTATTTCAGTATAACAGCTTTTTATAGGATTAAGCAACAATTAGGCATAACCTACCATTTTTATAGGCTAGATATGGGATCTAGTAAACCCTAATCAATAGTGTGTCAATTGGGTCTCTCCTATTACGAGTTTCAATTAAACACAATTGCCTACACTTTTTTTTTTTTTTTGGTAAAGAACACAATTGTCTACACTTTACTACTCAATTAAACCTGTTATTAATAGATGCAAAAACTCAATTTAATAAGATCACTTAATGGTTTAACAAATATAATCCAATTATTTAACATAGAAAATCAATTAATTAATGTAAGCCATTGGTCGGGAATCGTGTCCCTTTATTAATCATATATTTTTGTATTTTGGTCTCCTAATTCTGCTTCTACACCTTTCCTTCAAAATCCGAACTCCGACAGTGGAAATCCATCGTTAACGTTCTCATGCATGGGCGACCTTCATCTGTTCGTCAAAACCACATTTTCTTCACGGGGGAAAAACGAGCCTCATTTTCGTCCGAGCGCATGTCATCATCTAACAAATTATTCGAGCCTGGTCAAAGGACGTACTTTGAAGTTTGAACGGTCTGTGCTCCTGGAGTTACATCGTCGCACTATCAGTCCAGCCTCTCGAAATTGACCAGATTTTGGCTGCCCACTTTTGACTATCCTAAGCTCGTGCCGGTTTGAATATATGTTCTCTCTGGGCCGTTCATTTCTACCCAGTCCATGTAAAAATATAAGAAGTTGGCAGAAGCTGTGTCGACTTCATGACATGTCATGCATAGCTTTCTTTTATCATTTCAGAATACATTTTCATGCATTCAATATGATCTATACAAAAATAAATAAATTATGATCTATACATTTTGCTAAAAAAAAAATGATCTATACATCAAATTTAAGTCCTACTGGAGCCGATTCGCATTGAGTTCATAGTTGGCTTCGGGGGTTTATTGACGAGTATGACGAGTGGGGTTTTCTTTTGAATTTTTTGATCAGTGGAGGTATTTAACTACGAGTATTTTCTTACTCCGACTGATTTTTATTTGTTAGAAGTATATTTTGTGAGTAGGACATTATTCGATATGCTTTTTTTAAAATTGTTATTAATGGAATAGTGGCCGTCCCAGGAGCAACTTAAGAAAAAATTATTTATAAATAATAATTATGTCAATGATAGAGATCGTCGTAAATGAAGTTCGTCCTTCTAAACATATCTTGCGATGGACTCCATAGAATATTTGCGCATTTTTCTCTTCTATATGGAATTTCTCAATACTTGTCACGCTTTCGAGTTTGAGTTCTCCTGTCGTACAATATCGACAATTACTGACATTGCATAATTTCACGGTGAAGTTTGAAAATCGTGTCCTTTTGTCCTTTAGGAATTAGTCCAGTTTGACTTTTTTTTCCCAACCAAATCCACTAATTCATAGGAATTGTCCATTCAGGCCCTTTCGTCAGTAATTAACACGCAGGTGTGGCACATATGCAAGATTCTACTTTTAATTATTAAAATAAAACACAGGTAAGAAATAATTTCAATTTATTATATTAAAACAAAGATACAGGCAATCAAAGAAGAATAGTATGATTTGACCGTTTTAGGATATTAACTTGAATTTTTTAGAACAGGGAGGAATTAATTTACACCTGGAACCGAGAGAATTAATCACGTGGCCACATGATTGTTATGCGTACACTTAGAGTCCGTTCATTTCACGGAAAATAAGCCATTTCTAGAAAATATTTTCTCGTGTTCAGCTAAAATCTGAAAATGTTTCGGAAAATATTTTATGCTCCCCAGATTGGTGAGCGCAAGTGTCAAGCTTGAGGCTAGCTAGGTTGACGAGCGCGGGTTTGAGATCAACGAGCTTGAGGTTCACTTGGTCCAACAACTAGCCAAGAAAAAGGAAGATGGAAAACAAAGAAAATAAAAAGAAAAAGAAAAATGAAATAGAAAATAAAAATGAAATTAAAAATAATTCGAATTAAAAAGAAAAAGAAAATTAAAAAATAATTCGAATGAAAAAAAAAAAAGAAGAAGAAGGGAGGAGAAAGTGAGGATTTGTAGAGGTGTGAGATAAGATAGATTAAGTGAGGAAAATGTTTTCCATTTTTCAAAATGACATGACTCTTTCTCGTAAGTGCAACATTCCTGTTGACCACATATGCTCATACTTTCCTCTGATTAATAAAGTTGCTCTTTCGCAAATTATCAGAACAAGAGTCTAAAATGATATACGATAAGCAGGAGGACAAGAGTCCAGAATCGAAGCCCAGTTTCATAAAAAATAGTTTTATGGACCTAGTTTTTGGGGCCCGTCCAAGGCACGGCCCTCTCTTTACCGTTTATACTTAGTTAAGACCACGACACATTTTTTTAGCAATCTTGTAATATGTAACAAAAAGCATTATAGCTCATCTTTCTTAATACATTATAACACTATACTTTATTATAACCATGTTGTAAAATAAATGCCATGTCACATTTAAGATCTTTTCACAAATCAGTTGGACAAAAAGTAAAGCTGTGAAGTGAAGAATCGAGAGAATCAGAATATTAGTGATTATAAACCCCTGGACATGACCTAAATAAATACTTTTAGTGTACTCAAAGTAGTATTTATTATTTTAGAATTAACTTATTTAGGTGAATGGGTTCCCTATTCCAAAGCAAAAACTCATGTATATTTAGCTCTGGTAAACATGGATCGTGTATCCATTCATATATAGACACACACACACACACCCCTAAATATAGGTACTTAAACTAGGTATTTGTGTTTTTTTTTTGCTGCATGCTGTTGAAATTTAGGGTTTAATTTTTTATTCTTTGATGTCGTTGCTTGGTGTGGCGAAAACTAACCCCACATCACGATCGATAGGCAATTCCGAACAAATTTAATTTACAAAAGGGCGAAGCTGAAAAAATATACCTTAACTTGTCGTATTAGCCGAGCGAAAAAACCCTCAACTTTGGTCATTTTTCGGTTTAGTCGTTGAGTGCTCGAAAGAAACGCCATATGTTCAAGGCTCTTAAATTCATTGGTCGATTGGCTTCGGCCCTCTGGGACACACATGTTTGGGCTGGATTCAAACAAGTTGTTCGAAGCGAAACCAAGAAGCCTGTGAAGCCTATATGTAAGTGAAGAACGTACATCGATCGACTCGTCTTGGCGTAATTGGGGTCAGACTATGAATTGGGGGAAGAATGAAAGAGCGTACGTATAAAACGTGGACACAACTTTTCCATGTTGTAATGGGAAAGAGTCGCTTCTCGTTTGCCAACATTGATAGCGACTTTGGCTTCAAGAAATACAACTGAGAAAATCTACACAAAAAGAAGAATGATCTTGGGATGCAATCCTCATGAAACTTCGATTCCATTTTCGGCGCACTTTATCTTAATTTGCCATAGGTTACTCGCGGTACTTTTGCCCATGTACACTAGAAGAAAAGAGAGGACATGTATTACGTAGGAAAAAAGAGAGGAGTTTCAAGCACGTAAAAAGAGAGAATCAACCTTTGACTTGTGATAAATGAAATTCTTGATAATGTAGGACGAGGATGATTAGATTGAGATTTAGATTAAGAGATTTTTATAACATTTTTTTCGCAATATTCTTGGCAATTTTAAAGTATAAATATGTCTACAAGGACGCACTTTGGTACAACTTTGAGATTGGAAACAAATTTCATGTTTGCTCTATCCATAGTGAAAATAGATTGGAGGGTGTTATTATCAACAAGCGGTCGTAGAACACGAATTATATATCTAAAACCTAGTAAGAATGCCTATGAGTCGGTATAGAAACTAAAAGACGACGCACTAAGGATAACAGCCTTTGTCAATTAGAAACTTACATCTTGAAAGCATATTTCACGAGTCTTGATTGACAAGTTTACGAGATACAATCCCTAACAACCTCCATATATCAAAGTTGAGGAGCGTACCAACTTGGATATTCAATTAATTAGGGTCCATGTATGCATAGATTCATGGAGAAAATATGTTTTTAGTTTCCTGAGCCTTACACGCATGCTTTTCTCAACCTAAATTAGTATCCTTAAGAGATTATTACTGGGATCTTGCCGTTGCTTTGAATACCAAACTAAAAAAGATTTTTTTTTTTTTTTTTGGGTAATCCATGACGTACACAAAGGTATGTAAATTTACTATATTGTTAATGTTGTTTGGACTAATGTTGCATACGCAGCCTGTGGATATAATATGATCACAGGTTGTTTTATTCTTGATCAGCAACTTCTTACAACAAGTATAGAGAATGAGAAGAGTACATTTCTTCCGCTCAAAAACGGAAAAAAAAAAAAAAACAATCCTACAACTTCTCCTCTTATGACCGGACAAATCAAGCATTGCGTGTCTTGATTAGGACAGCAACTGAATTCCGATTCAGATGCCCCCTTAAACTTTCAAATACTGCAAACTAACAAAAATGAAATATAAAAGATTGACGTCTCAACAAGAACACTTCAAACGGGGACTAATAACAACCCATATGTTCCATTACATCAGCACGGAGGCATGCCCGGCGGAGGTGGAAGCATCTGCGACTCTGAGGTCGGGCCATCCTTAACGATGAATGCCATCTCCATGCCCCATGACAAGTGTCGTTCGAGATGACAATGCATGAACCAAACTCCTGAAAAAGATGTTTTCCCCCCCAAAAAGCCATATTATTATTCCTTCAATTGAACTAAAGAATCGAGTTAACATTAGCGTTGCAATAGTTGTACCTGGATTGAAGGCTTGGAATCTCACCGCGGCCCATCCATTCTTGGGCACCGCGATGGTATTCTGCAATGGAGGGTCCACCAAATTATATTTTTTGGGGTCCTTCTTTTTGTCGAAATTGCCAAATCCCCACCCCACCACGTAAAAGCTGGTCCCA
Organism: Eucalyptus grandis; assembly: GCF_016545825.1. Taxonomy (NCBI): domain Eukaryota; kingdom Viridiplantae; phylum Streptophyta; class Magnoliopsida; order Myrtales; family Myrtaceae; genus Eucalyptus; species Eucalyptus grandis. The sequence goes on along the minus strand of NC_052617.1, from coordinate 37,556,435 downwards.
TGGAGGTGCATGGGATGATCGGTCCCCGCCACCACGTTGGTCCCCTGAAAGACCATCTCCACTGTCGCATTGTACTTGAGCACCTTGACCTCCGTCCCGTTTCGTGGCGTCCTCACGGCCAGTGGGAGGTAATCTGCAGTATAGTTAAACTCGAGCGGGGGCTTACTCGGGAACCGGGTGCCGAACACGCCCTTGATGTGGTAGTAATAGGCTTGGAGTATGCTGATCGACGGGGACACAAAGCTTATGTTGTTCACGCTTGCAGCGAGGCGGGACCCGTTGGGCCCGGCACACGAGTCGTTCACGCAAGGGAACGTGTTCACTGAGACGGTGAACAGGAATTTGTGGGTCACGGTTTGCGGGACGGTGATAGGGACCGGGTGTTCCCCGCTAGCTAAGCTCCGGAGCCTGCCGGTGAAGTTGACCGATGCAGCCGTATCATTGTAGTATGGAAGGTAAGGTAAAGGAGGAGGCGAGGACGGTGTGTATCGACCTTTGTATTGGATTAGGGCCGTGGTGGTCGTGTTGTCAAACTCAACGCCGGTTGCACTTGAGTAAACCCTAGCAGCCATGTAGTAATGGTCCTTGGGCTGGTTGGCCTCCAAGAGAAGGTCGATGGTTTGACCTGGGGAGATGGTGATGTAGTCGACCTTCAGGGGCTTCGTGTAGGAAGCATCGGTGCCAACCACTGTGACCTGGTGACCTGCGATCGCGAAGAAGAGGATGTCTTGCAACGCCGCGTTGATGACCCTGAGGAGGTAGCTTTTGCCGTACTCCACAACCAGCTTGAACGTATCTAGCGGTGAAAGGGAAGGCAGTAAAAAAGGGTTTATTCACGTTATTAGGCAATGCAATAATTCAAACTGGGATTGAAACTTCTCAGGCTGGGACATTAACCGTTGATAGAAACGTCGGGGACCTACCGGTGTCATTGCAATGCAATGATTCACACGGATAATTGGGAAAGGTTTTGGATTTTGGTACATGGTTGGGGCCATGTTCTCTGCGAAGTTGGCAGGAGCTTTCCTTTCCCACACTTATGAGATGGGGTGTTTTGGAAAACGATTTGCACCAACGTGACTTTCCCTCACACAATTGAAAACGCACTTTAGAAACCTTGATTCCCCTCTCCTTCCTTCCTTTCTCCCTCAAATCAGCCGCTGCCCTCTAGCACCCCCTTCGGCGTGTCGCCGGTGGGCTCGCCCCCATTGCTATCGACCTTGCAACGATGCCACTGTCAACCTAGCTATGACACTGCCGCCTACCTTATGGGTGTTTTTATTTATTTCAATCAGAGACTGATAGGAGAAAAACACGACCCATTTATGTGTATATTGGATGGAATAACAACATTATAAGTCTAAATCTTGTCTACGTGGAGATTTATCTGAAATCTGGCAAATAATTTATTAAAGTTATTTCTACTTGACAATGAAATGATGATATTAGTAGAAAAGACGATTATAGAAGAGTTCGTTCTTCATCCGGAATTATCGAGGGAAACAGAAATTTTATTATAAGGTAGCTAAGAATATAATTAGAGAAATTCTAATCTTGGACATCTAGTTGGTTTGGAATTCTAAATGAGCAATAAGGACATTGAGTCTAAGTATATGCTAACCTTGTTTTGAGCATGGATACAAATCGCCCGGTTGACCATTAATAAGATAAGCATCTGAAATGTTTGGATCTCCTCCAGATTGAAGAAACTCATCATATATGTCGACTATATCTTGTTTCCACCATTCCCCTGCATGTTCATAAACTTGATTATCGTAAGTTTACATAAAAAAAAAAGATAAAAATATTTCATCATACAAATAATGGAGGCAATCAACATTGAGTTACAAACCTAATATAATTGGCACTTCTGTATGAGGCTTAGCAAAAGCATAGCTCGTGCTTTTCTTTGGATAAACGATAATGGCACCATGGACGGTGGCACGTGTCCAGTCACTGTGAGCATGCCACCAAAGCGTTCCCTCCTCAAGTGAGAATGTTACATTTTGCGTGAATTTCCCTCCAGGTTTGATTGGGCACTGCGTGATGTATTCGGGACCATCATGCCAAGGATTCCTTGGTTGTTTCACACCGTGCCTGTAATTTTCGTTTCATTTTGCTTTCCTATATTAGAGATGTACTCAAAACTAAATTTCCTTGTTGCTTTTTGGGACTAGTGAAGTTGAGAGTGATAGGGGAGATACCAGTGAATGGTAACGTTATAATTGGCCTTGTTATACACATCCACGATGACCGTATCACCTTTGTGTGCGTATAAAGTCGGTCCGGGGAATTGGCCGTTGACGGTTAGTATGCTCTTCGTGCTGCATAGCCTCGTATAGTTTGTTTCCTTGATCTGGCAACGAGAGTATATACCATGCACACGAAGAAAGAGCACATCCAATCAATTACACGAACATAGAAGAGTACGTGGACGGACGGTCGCATGGCTTTAAGTGCTATTGATATTTTGAGAACTGCCACTTGACGACCTCTAACCGTTGTCCGGACACGAGAAAAATTATACCCATCACAAAAATTTCACAACTCAGGATTTTCCCTTCCCTGTAAATGATCTTTTTTTTCTCTCCTCATACGTCATTTTCAACAAAGGCATCCTCTCTCTCTCTCTCTCTCTCTCTCTCTTTCTGTGCCATGTGCATTTTTCTCTCCTCCTGTTACAGCCTTAACAGAAGCTTCGCTGTTGCTCGGCCACGCATTCGCCATAACCGCTGCGATTAGACGTCAAAGAGACACCGCATGTCGAGGGAGAAAGACAGATTTGAGGGAACAGAGAGACAGAAATAGAGGGAGGCCAGAAGGATGGAGGAGTCGCAACATGAGTGGCCGAGGCACTGCGGGGACGACGGATACGAAGATGGTGGACGGCAGTGGACGACAGCAATTGACGAGACTACAGGCAGAGAGAGCACGCCTATTGCCATGGACAGATGTTTTTGCGTTTACCTGGCCTGGCCTTACTCAATGTGGCATCCTCGTCTCTATTGTACAAGCTGCTACCTCCTCTCAAAGCTAGATCTATCATTTCTGTTTCTTATGGGGTTTTATTCTGCTGTTTTTTCCACTCCCATTGTTGATGCCATACCACTCAGGTGGCTCATAAGCAAAGTTTGCCAATCTTTGCCGCACCGACAGTGTCACGTTTGCAATTTGATAGAACATATAAAATGTAACAGGTGATGGAAGGAACTTTTTTATTAAGTAAAAGGGCAGGATAGAAGACTAACGTAGCTATCTTCTCTAGATGTATGAGCCTGTCACCACAGCCTACTAATATGTTGATGTTAGAAGTTAGAAAATCTTTTCACATGAGGTAGCAAATGCTTAAGACACAAATTGACTAGGGATTTGTTCACGACATAAGTGTGACCCATTTACTATTGGGATACCACTTTCGATGGTGGCGAGAGAAGGATTTGATTGCTCTGAACAAGTTTCGAGGTAAAAGATGAAGTACAAAATCCAAAGAAAACTTTGAAGTAAGGGGCCAAATGTTATGTATAGAAATGATTTCAAATGATTTTGTTCCTAATTAAAAGTGCTAACCCACGTTCAGATGTCCCCTCTTGGGATTAGCCATAAAATAAGAGTCGAAGTAGTTGAGACAAACAAATTTAGGGGCCAGATCTCTTGCACTTACCACGAACTTATGGCGAAGAACAGCTTCACAATTAGGGATGCCAAGGACTAGCACAAGCCCTAGAATTTGAAGCATCTGAACTCCTCCCGAGCACCTCATTTCCATAAACACAGAGAAAAAAAAAAGTAAGTGTTCTTCGGTCTTGCCCCCGAGTTCAGCGGATTGAAAGAAGTGTCTATTTATACACAGACAATGGGCTCCCCTGCCTGTCGGCATCAAATATAATGCGGTAAGCCGAGCCGACAACTTCCTCAGCTCGCACTCTCGCATACAAGTTGGCTTCTCTTATGTTTTATCTCGTGTTTGTTCAAGGAAATTCAGAGTTAAATCCGATGGATAAGTCGATTGGTCAAGCTTGGTTCAGACGTACCACGACGTCCCCATTCAATTCTCAGAGGCCATGCTGACAGCTGCCGCAAACCTACCTAGTTACAGCTGGCGGAGCCTTACCCTATACGCGTGGTCCGAGTGCCTATGCAAGGACCAATCAAGTCGAAAGATGGTCGAAAGATTTTAATATGTCGACATCTAATATTTTAAAAAATAATAAATAAAATAAAAAATTCGGTTTTGGAAATTTTTTTGTTGAAAATATATCTTCATTTTAAAATTAAAAAAAAAATCAGTTTTTTATTTGATTTTGGAGCTTTTTATTGTTGGAGTCGTTGAGTGAATATTTCGCTTGCAAAAATGACTTTGAGCGCTTTCACAGTAAAAGACGAGGCTTCAGAACCGAGTGAGAGGAGGTTTTTCTCTTCGTCGAATAAAAACACAAAAAAGGTAAAACAGTCAAAAAGGAGAGGAAGACGTCCAGAGGGCCTCTCTGTCTTCGTCGAAGAAAAAAGGAAAAGAACAGAAAAAGTCAAAAAAGAGAGAGACTGGTGATCGAAATTGAAACGTGTGAGGGTTCGGCGAAAAGCAGAAGAGAGGTGAGAGAGAGAGAGAGAGCAGCAGAGTGAAAGTGACGTGTGAGAAAGATAGAGAAAAAAAGAAATAAAAAAAAAAAAAAAAAAGGGGTGCATCGTCGTCTCCTTCGCGGGTGTCCTCCGGCCGCGCCAGCTCGAGCCGCGCCGTCCACCGAGCGCCCCTCGCCTCCGCTGCTACCACCGTTTCTGCTCGATGCCGCTGCCTCCGGTGCCAGTAAATCCTAAGCCAGTCGACGTGCCCCGCCTGTGAGCCCCCGTGACGTTGCTGCTACCGACGACCCGTGACGCCACCTGAGGTCGATTTGCTGCACGCTCGAGTGACCGACGCTGCCGTGCCCAACCACCCGAAGCCCACGACCTGCAACCCGCTGATCCGGCCACCGTTCGCCTCCGCCCGGAACCAGAAGCCCCGACGCCCCTGTTCCGCCTCTGTCGTCGCTGACCTGCAACACCAGGACCTCCGACTCACCGTGCGACGCCTGCGACCGACCCGCGCCGACCCGACGCTGCTTCCCTCTGCCGAAGCTCTGCCGAGACTGGACCCGAGCCAGATCTGTAACACAGAAGCCCGTGCCGCGACCTGATTCCCCTGCTCGCCGGACCGCATCCCCGATCCACCTCTGTCGCGCCTCCACGAGCACCTGCGCACCTGCCGATCCGCCTCTGCAGCGTCTCCACGAGCCACCACCGCGCGTGCCCCGACGCCGGACACCCTTCGACCGACGCCATTTACCACCGTCGCTGCTCCCATTTTCCAAGCCTTAGGTAGTTTATTTTTATTTTTTATTCTTTACTTATTTCATGTTATGTTAGCTTATTTTTAAGTTTAATTATTTGAATTGTAGTATTGTATGTTAATATTTATAGACCTTGTAGACATTAAGGGGTTTTATCCCAAATTATGGTAATTATTAATTTGACTCGTAAGACATCGGGTCATTTTTTTTTTTTTAATTACTTTAATTTTTAGGAATTTTGATAGTTAAATTATTATAGAGTTCAAATAATTGTTAATTTAATCTATGAGATAACGGATTATTTTTTCGATTATTTTAATTCTTATTTTAATTCTTTTAAAATAATTACTTGTCTGGAAAGATTAAAAAAATAAAAAAAAAAATAAAAAAAGTACATAAAAATCTAAATATTGCATTAGAGCATTTAGGTTTAGTAAATTAGGACTGTATTTTTAGGGACAGTAAATTAGAATTGCATTTATAGGATTATAATTTTTAGATGGGTGATTTTGTTAGGGCTAATTTTAAATAATGTTGGCATGTCTTGATTTTTATATAGCTTTTAAGATAAGATATAGTTTAAGTTAAATTGATTCCTAAAATAAATTAGAATATCATTCACTTTAGTTAGTCTAATTAGTTTTTTAATTCTGAATTTCAATAAAAGAATCCAAAAATATTAGGTACATTTTTAATTAATTTGCATAATAGGTTTAATTAGAATTTGTTTATTAGTAAAATATTGTCATATCTAGAACTTAGGTACTTAGGTCCATACACATTTCATATTAAAGCAACACACCTAGATATTTTTAGATTAAGTCAATTTTCATTTAGTAAAACAAAAGAAGAACAAAAAAATGTTATGCATGCCAATAAAGTTATAGTTTAATTGTTTTTTTTTTAATAAAAAGGAAAATGCTAAAAGATGATCATTGCACCATTAAGTTACTTTCTTTTCAATAAAAAACATTATGTCATTAAAAAAGAAAGAAAAACTAAAGATCATTTCCTTAGTTAGTTAATAGGTTAATTCATAATTAATTTCATATCATCATTATTTAGCATAGGTTGCATATATGCATTAAAAAATGAATCATCATAAAAAAGATCATAAAAGAGCATGCATGTAGAAATACCATATTATTCATCACATATCACGTAGTACATGTATATTTATGATTACATAAATTAGATTGCATACATATAGTGATAAGTTTAAGTTATACTATATGAATTGCATCTCGAATGTCATTAAAATAAATCAATGCATATTGAATTTAGATTAAGATTGCATATAATTAACATTTTTTTTTAAAAGAAAAAAGAAAAATTAGGTGTCTTGTCATTTAGAAATCATGTTTAGGATATGCATTTTTATTAGCATTTTTTTTTTATTTGAATGTTATTTTATTGATTGTGCACTCGCATGACCACCATTTACATGTTAGTAGCTTAAGTTTAAATTAATCAACATTGCCTGTAAAATATTTTTAAAATTAAAATAAAAATGTACCGAAAGAATTACTAATGGGGCCTCTTGAATTTCTGTTGCAATATAGTAAAGATTCTCCTATACTTTACTTGGGTTTCTAACCAGCTCTAATTAGTTAGTGGCGGCTCCAAATTGAGTATAATTGCATGTTTGAATATATTAATTTTTTAACATCAAGTCATAATTGATAGAACTTGGGAGAGTCCGTGGTAAGACTTTGGATTTAATAATTCACTAGCCCTTTCGAATAATTCACTTTCAAAAAAATTCGGGAAGGTCGCTGTACTACCAAAAAAAGTGGGGAAAGAAGGAAACAAAGGTAACGACAATGGAAAATGATGTTACTTGACCGGATTGCCTCAGGAGAGGCGTGATTCGCTTTGGGACCGCGGTCGACTACTCTCTCCTCGGGAGAAAGTGGGTAAATCCTCAAACCTGCGCCTTTTAGAGTTGGGGCCGGGCTTTAAAGGTGCGTGTCCATGTTGCCTGTCCCTCTCCCTTCCCTCTTTCGGGTTGGATGGTGACCCGCATTACTTCTCTGGCATGGTTTCGATGGAAATATCGCGTAACACGTGCTCACACCTTCCCAAGTTGCTCGAGTGCGACGACCAATTTACGGAGGAGACTGATATCTTTCATTCACTCTCTTAACGCCTCACTTGTCACTCCCTCCAACGGAGATTGAAGGAGACGTTATCTCCACGAGATTTTCATTTTGTATATGAGTTTGCTGGACCTAGTTTAAGTGGCTACCTCGCTCCGAGAACAAATAATATCTTCGGGAAAAGGTCCACATACTTTTATGAGGACACCGCCAAGATGGATGCATATCCTACGTCGACACTTATATTTTAGCCATCATATTTAATCATTTATTACTTTAAAAAATATTAGGAATCGATCCTGACTCCTAAATAAAAATATCATGAAAATTAATTTGCATTTGCATTTGTATTATAAATATTAGGAACATCTTCATAATATATCGACATAAATTGTGTTTTAATCAGTCTGGTTATAAAAGCGATGAATGGGTTTAATCAGGGAAACTTTGAACTTAATTGAAGTTCCAAGATTGAGTCCACATGGACCAAGCCCCCATGAAAATTTGGCCAGCCAATGATTCTATGATATGGCCGATGATCCTCGGGTGTCAAGAGATTGTGTTCTTTGATCAAATTTAGAAACAATAAGGCATATCATATCATAAGATTGTGTTCTTTTATCGTTGCAGCTGTGCTTATTGTCTCCCTTCAACGGTCACACTCCCTCGCCGCCAGTCCCCATGTGTCTCGGCCACACCTCCTTGCCTTGCTTTGGTTTGCTTTGATAACCTAGGTTAACCTAATCAAGGTAGGTCAAGATTTGTGCAATTTATATGGTAATTTAATTTAATTATATAGTTTTATATACATGTCATATAGCATTTGCTTTGATCAAACATGTCATATAATGTTAAAACCTAGGTTATTTTACTATGTTTTGATTATTCCCTTGCATTAACTAAGACATTAGGGCGTCAGATAAGGTCGGCTCCAGGGTCAGCACACTGCAAGTGCTCGCCCACAGACCTGCAGTATCTTGCCGTTGCTGTGAAAACCAAAATAAAACCCAACTGTTTTTGTGGGTATCCATGACGCACACGCAAGGTATGAAAGTGATCAAATCACTAATATTTTTTGGATTAATGTCGTATGCGCAATCTGCGTACATAACATGACCACATAATTTTTTATTCTTGATCATGAATTTCTTACGACAAGGATACATTATTACACGAGTACATTTCTTCCGCCAGAAAAAGGAAAGCAATTCTGCAGCTTCTTCTCTTATGACCGGACGAATCAAGCATTGCGCATCATGATTAGGAAGGCACCCGCTTTCCAATTGAAATGCTAAAAGCTAACAAAAATGAAATAAAAAAGAAATTAACAACTCAACAGTGACGCTTCAAACTAGGGCTATAACAACCCATATGTTCCACTAATCAACACGACGACGTGTCTGACGGTGGCGGGAATATCTGCGACTCTAGGTTCGGGCTGTTTTTAACGATGAATGCCATCTCCATGCCCCTTGTCAAGTGTCGTTCTAGACGACGATGCATAAACCAAACTCATGGAAAGGATTTTTTTCCCCAAAAAGACCAAAATATTATTCCTTCGATTAAACTAAAGAATCGAATTGATATTATGAGAAACTTGTATAGCGTTGCAATAGTTGTACCTGGATTGAAGGCTTGGAATCTCACCGCGGCCCATCCACTCTTGGGCACCGCGATGATATTTTGCAATGGAGGGTCCATCAGGTTATATCTTTTGGGGTCCTTCTTGTGGAAATTGCCAAATCCCCACCCCACCACGTAAAAGCTGGTCCCATGGAGGTGCATGGGATGATCGGTCCCGGCCACCACGTTGGTCCCCTGCAAGACCATCTCCATCGTCGCATTGTACTCGAGCACCTTGACCAACGTCCCGTTTCGTGGCGTCTCCAGGGCCAGTGGGAGGTACTCTGCCGTGTAGTTAAACTTGAGCGGGGGCTTGCTCGGGAATTGGTCGCCGTACACGCCCTTGATGCGGTTGTAATAGGCTTGGAGTATGTCAATCGATGGGGACGCGAAGCTTATGTTGTTCATGCTGGCGGCAAGGCGGGACCCGTGCCGCCCGGCACACGAGTCTTTCGCGCAAGGGAACGTATTCACCGAGATGGTGAACAGGAACTTGTGGGTCACAGTTTGTGGGACGGTTATAGGAACCGGGTGTTCCCCACTAGCTAAGCTCCGGAGCCTGCCGGTGAAGTTGACCGATGCAGCCATGTCATTGTAATATGGAAGGTAAGGTAAATGAGTTTTGAGTTACAAACCTAATATGATGGGCACTTCTGCATGAGGCTTAGCAAAAGCATAGCTCGTGCCATTCTTTGGATAAATGATAATGGCATCATGGGCAGTGGCACATGACCAGTCACTGTGAGCATGCCACCAAAGCATCCCTTCCTCAAGTGAGAACGTTAGATTTTGCCTGAATTTTCCTCTAGGCTTAATCTGGCACTGTGTGATGTATTTGGGACCATCATGTCAAGGATTCCTCGGTTGTTTTACACCGTGCCTGTTATTTCTGTACGTTTTGCTTTCCCTTAATTGAGATATATTCAAAGCTAGTTTTTTTTTGTTGTTTTTGGCACTAGGGAAGTTAAGAGTGAGGGGGAAATACTAGTGAATGGTGATGTTATAATTGGCTTTGTTATACACATCCACAGTGATCGTATCGCCTTTGTGTGCGTATAAAGTCGGGCCAGGGAATAGACCATTAACGGTTGGTATGCTCTCGGTGCTGCATAGCCTCGTATATGGTATTTCCTTGATCTGGCAACGAAAGTGTATATATGCACGAAGAAAAAGCACATCCAATCTATTACATGAATATAGAAGAGTACGAGACCGTATAGTGCTCCTGATATTTTGAGAAATGCAACTTATAACCTCAAACGCAAATGCCCGATGAAAATGGTTAAACCTAGTAAAATTCTCCAAGTTAACGTGGGTCGCCTTACAAGTTGAATGAGAATTTATCAATATATCACCTAAAGTAAAAACAGTCCAAGAGTGGCTGTTTTGACTCTTTGGAGTAACTCCATGAATTTTACTAGATCCTTTTAAAGATGATCCAATGATCGAATTAAACTTATCCAACTCGACATGAGTAGACTCGTAATTGCGTGAATCGTCTTGTTACATAACTGAAGGGATTGATTTTAATTAAGCAGTTGCTTAAAAAACGAGAGAAATTGAATTTAAAAAAAAAACTATAATTTTAAAAATTCATGGAGTTCTCATTTTTTTTCCTCCATATCATAAACAACAGTGCGGAAACCTAAAAAAGATGGACTGTTTTTTCGTTTTGTTCGTAGGCGGAATATAAACATTCACCATTTTCTTTCTCAAAGAGAATTTCCAGATTTATCAAACATGTTTTCAAGAGAAAAGAAAATTGAAAATTGAAAAAGATTATTTCATTTTCTGTCGTCGAGGAAAACAAAAATTAATTGTTGGTGCTTGTGGCATATCATTAAGTTATTAATTGTCTGATTTCTTTTTTTGTTGTTGTAAAAAAATCTATTTTGATCATGTAACATGTATTTCCTCAATTTCAACCTTCAATTGTCTGATGCATGATTATCGCGCAACCTTATTTAAAATGGCATCATCATCTCCATTATCACCCTTCTTTCCATTATTGCGCAACGACTCCCGCTCAAGTCGCTATTATCTATCCATTATCTCTTCTCTGGGTCGATTTTTTTTTCCCACTTCTTTCTTTTATTTATCCTATAGTTGATACCCATCGACGATGTTTACAAACTTCTGCCAAATGAATAGTGCCATCCCGATAAGTTGGTGGAGTATGTGAAATGCTTCAGGTGACGGAAAAACTTAATTGTACAAATTGAGCCAATAATCGTAACAGACGAAGGACAAAGTAGAAAGAAAATTTCAAGTTAATGGACCAAAAAGTACATTCGTTTGAAATATTTTTTTCTTTATTCTAAGGGAAGTGCTAATCACATGTGGTCAATTTGTACCTCCTAGAAGTTTAGCCATAAAACACTCATCGAAAGACGTTTGCCTAAATTAATTAGGTCAAACACCTCAATTATCAAAGCTTTCCTTATGCACCAGAACCATGATAAAGAATAGTCAATGCCCAGGATGTTGCATTTAACCACGATCTCATGGCGAGCAATAGCTTCGCAATGGTGGATGCCAAGGACTGCCAAAAGCCCTAGAATTGGTGACGGAGATGTCGACGATCCTACGTGGACATTCTAAAACAATTTTTTACTAATTTTTTGAATTTTTTTTTTTAAATTTTCATTTTTTTCTATCCTTTTCTTTGGACTAAGGCTGGTCCGGCCATTGGCGGGGGCTGATGAGGGCATCGTGGCCCTTTCTGGCCACAGGCAAGGGTTGCCCTTGCTAGTTGCCCTTGCCAGCACTTGCCAAATCTAGCAAGGGCAAGACCCTCAATCGCGGCTTGGGCAAGGGCGGCCCTTGTCAAGTCTAGCAAGGGCTCAACCCTTGTTGGATTTGGCGAGGGTCATCCTTGCAACCCTTAGCGAGGACTTGACCCTTGCTGCCCTCACTGAGTCTAGCGAGGGCCGCCCTCGCCCAGGCTATGAGGGTCTTGCCCTTGGTGGCCCCCACCTATGGCTAGTTGCTGGCAATGGATGGTACCGGTCACAGTCCAAAGAAAAGAAAACAAAAGAAAGAAAAAACAAGGAAACATAAGAAAAGGGAAAAAATGTAAAAAATAATTAAAAAATAACAAATTTAGTAAAAAATAATTTTAAAATTTTTACGTCAGTGCCGATGATACCACATATGATCACAGCTGTCCACGTCATCAATTTCCAGCCTAAATTGCTGGATGGACTGAATTGGTCCACATATGAAAATATTTAGAACTAATTGATTCAATTAAAATGTTTTGACTAAATTAGTATTAATACAATAAGTTTAAGATTATTTTTTCTTTTTCAGATAGAGATGTGCCCCCATGCTTGTCAGCAACACAATTAATGTGGTTAGGTAAGCCGAAATTTTTGACTCTGCTAACCTTTGATGTCGCGCTCATAAACAAAATTCAGAAACAATTCCACAAAGGGTTTGAACAAAGGATTAAATGTTGGATTTGGATGCATCAAATCTCGGGATCAAGTCACAAAAGATGCCTCCAATTCAAAGTATTCTTAGAGGCCATGCCTTCCATCCACCGCTGAAGTCTCATATAATGCACATGAACGTGTCGTTTTTGCATGCATTCATAACAATTAATCAGAGTCAGTAAGGCTCGGAAAAAGAAAACGTCTGAGAAAAAATAGACAAGGAAAACTCAGAGGTGTTTGGTAACGGTGCTATAGTTCCACAAGCGTACGCAATTTTCAGTGGCGTGATTCGCTTTGCGACCCGACCTTTGACTCTCCATGCAAGAGCACAAAAATTTCTATAGTCTTCTCGATCTTACTGGACAAGAGCCTTTTGTATGGGGTCCGCCCTATAAAGTCATTTCGGAATACCATTCCAAGTCAAACTCTCTGCTGTTAACGTACTATATTTGAGAAAATTATCCAAAAAATTCTTTATCTATTACACGATTACCAATTCACTCTTACCTCTTTTAATTTTAACAATTGAGTCAAAAAATCTTTTATTGTTTTGCCAATTGAGTCAATTTAGCTAATTTTGGCTCAAAATTTTGGCTCAAAATCGTTGATGTGAACATCAACCGCTTTGCATGACATGGCTAATACTGATGTGAATAATTTAAATATTTTTTAATAATTTTTTTCTTTTCTTTCCTTTTACTTCTTGTTTTTTTTTTCCCTAACCTTAGGTCGACAAGGGCATTGTTGCCCTTACCGGCCATAGGCAAAGGGCCTTCATGTTGTTGCCTGCCATAGGTGAGGGTGCTAGCCTTTGCCTAGATCCAGGCATCAATTGCAATCCTCGCTCTTTGATCGGTGAGGGCTATGATGCCCTTGCTTGGCCTAGGTGAGGGCCTCCATACCCTCGTTGGCTACAAGCAAGGTTGGTGGGTCCTTGACCACAACTAGGCAAGGGTTGCAACCCTCGCCAACTGGCTGTGGGGGTGTTGCGGCCCTTGTTGGCCAAAGGGCGAGGGTTGTGGCTCGTATTTGGATTTGGGCAAGGGCTGACACCCTTGCTTATGATTGGTGAGGGTAGGTAAGCCCTTGCCCATGGCTGGCTACTATAACATCCCGGGTCTCAACTATACACATATTGTCCGCTTTGGACACTAAGTCCTCACGGTTTTGTTTCTCTCGGGGCAGTCCATACTACTCTAAGAAAACGCGTACGCATATGTACAGTTAGAGGGACTCAATCCTTATAAGCTAACCTATAACTCCTTCCCTAGGCGATGTGGGACAAGAGAGGGACTCCTTTCTTGCGCACTTCCGAGGACTGCCGCTCCATGCGATGTGCGATGTGGGACAAGAGAGGGACTCATTCCTTGCGCATGTCTGAGGACTGCTGCTCAAGCCGTCACACTCTCCATGGGACAAGAGAGGGACTCATTCCTTGCGCACGTCTGAGGACTGCCACTCGGGCCGTCACACTCTCCACCTCTTAACAGATGTAATGTGTGATGCAATGTGCGATGTGGGACAAGAGAGGGACTCATTCCTTGAGCACGTCTGAGGATTGCCGCTCGGGCCGTCACACTCTCCACCTCTTAACAGAAGAGTGTTCTCGCTGTGGCCCCACACGAGGTCGGGAGTCAAAACAGCATTCTTGCTGTGGTCCCACATGCGGTCGGGAGTCGGCTCTGATACCGCTTGTAATATTTCAGGTACACATATTGTCTGCTTTGGACGCTAAGTCCTCACGGTTTTGTTCCTCTCGAGACAGCCCATACTACCCCAAGAAAATGCGTATATACAGTTAGAGGGACCCAAGCCTTATAAGTTAGCCCATGACTCCCTCCCTAGGTGATGTGGGACAAGAGAGGGACTCATTCCTTGTGCATGTTCGAGGACTACCGCTCGGGCCGTCATAGCTACACCCTCTCTTGGATCAAGTGAGGGTCGATTGGCAACCTCACCAACCTAGGATTAGCAAGAAAAAAAAAAGAGAGGAAAAAGAAAAAAAGGAAAAGAAAAAGAAATACGGGCTATGGTATGTAGGATGATTAGTGTCCATGTCAACAATTTTTGACCAAAATTATTGTGATGGACCCAATTGACAAAACGTGAAAAGATTTAGCATTTAATTAACAAAATTGAAAAGTTTAGAATTGAATTGACAAAATTACAGATGGTCGCTTTATTTATTTTCTTTAGTAACTATCATTAATTTTTTTTCTAACATAACTATCTCACTTCGCATACCCGCAAATCTGGTGGGGGCTCCCTCTAATGATTTGTAACGCGAAAAAGGGAATCGGATTCAGGAGTTAATGAAAGATATGAAATAATTGAAACATTATTTGGGGACAATGATCGAACCCGACCTTGGCCACGCTAAGATCAAGCAACGTCCCTACGTCTGCGAATTTCAGGAAGCGTCTCGGCATCCCCAAATTGGGTCCATTGAATTAGATAGCATTGGCAAAATGATTTTCCTAGCCGTGTCCCAACCTATACGCTTGACGAAATGCTCGGGAATGAATAATTTGGCCACGTGGTGAAGCATTGCCATTATCTAATAGAAGTGAAAGATCATATACATCCAAGTACATAATTCCGAATGCAACATCATCTCGAGTTTTCGCCTTCCCATTCAGATTTTTTATTGAAGTCTTAGGATTTGTTAGTTTCGCTAAGAACTTGCTACTGCGTGGAAGATGAATTCCGAGAATTCAATTTCGGGAGAATGTGGAGCGATTTTCCGGTGTTTGTTTGCGCTGAAAGCAAATTGATAAAGTTGGTTTTACGATATTTTATAGTGAGCAAAATCTACTAAAAACGGCTTGTATCGTAAAAAATGGCTGCCAATTGGAATCAACATCTTCCTTTTTTATTATTTGCCCATCAAAATTGCATGAATGACAGATCAGGAAAGAAATTATGAAATCATATTTGTGAGATATTATGCATGATCGGGTTTTCTTAGGAATGTAGAAGAATATGAACACAAAGGGAGATGGTAGAAAATTTATGAATGAAAAAACATTAGAGTTATCATGATAAGAATTGAAAAAGAAAAAGAAATAACGAGAGATTGGAAATAGATGTAGAGGGACGGACCTATTCTTTATAATTGGATGCAAAGCATGAAATCATGAAATTTCTTTTCCTTCTTTCCAGTGTAAACGTGTTGCCGTCGGTCCATAAAAACCTTTTCCTATCAATCAAATAATCTTCCGTCGTTGAAACGTTGGAAAATCTGAAGTTAATTTCTCGAAATCTGTTTTTCATTGAACAAATTGACGCTTTGATGCATTCATAGCGATTAATCAGAGCCAATAAGGCTCGGAAAAAGAAAACGTCTGAGAAAAAATAGACAAGGAAAACTCAGAGGGGTTTGGTAACGGTGCTGTAGTTCCACAAGCGTACGCAATTTTCAGTGGCGTGATTCGCTTTGAGACCCGATCTTTGCCTTTTGAATGGGGTCCGCCCTATAAAGTCATTTCGTAATACCATTTCAAGTCAAACTCTCTGCCGTTAACCCATTATATTTGAGAAAATTGTCCAAAATATCCTTCATCTATTACACAATTACCAATTTACTCATAAACCTTTCAATTTTGACAATTGAGCTAATCTGGCTAATTTTGTCCAGAAATCGTTAATGTGAACGTCGACCATTTTACGTGATATGACTAACGTTGACATGAATAATTTAAATATTTTTAAAATATTTTTTTTTTTTTTTCTTTTCCTTTCATTTCTTGTTTTTTCCCCTAACCCTAGGTTAACAAGGGCGTTGATGCCCTTGCTGGCCATAGGCAAGGGCCTTCGCGCCCTTGCCCGCCATAGGTGAGGGTGTCGGCCTTTGCCCAAATCCAGGCGTCGGCCGCAATCCTCACCTTTTGATCTGTGAGAGCCATGATGCCCTTGCCTATTCTAGGTGAGGGCCTCCGCACCCTCGTTAGCTACAAGCAAGGTTAGTGGATCCTTGACCACAACCAGGTAAGGGTTGCAACCTTTGCTAGTTGGCTATGGGGGTGTCGTGGGGTTGCAGCTCGTATTTGGATTTGGGCAAGGGCTAACCCCCTTGCTTGTGACCAGTGAGGGCGGGGAGGCCCTCACCCATGGCTAGCAAGGGTGATCACCCCCTCTCTCAGACTTGGTGAGGGTCGATTGGCAACCTTGCAGGTCTAGGATTAGGAAAAAAAAGAAAAAAAGAAAAAGGAAAAAATATTCATATATAATTAAAAATTAC